>NC_051164.1:110919558-111097058 GCF_013339745.2 Dermacentor silvarum | reverse complement strand
CATCTCACTGTAACTACCGAATCGCTCAGTCGTGCCATCTCACTGTAACTGCCGAATCGCTTAGTCATGCCATCTCACTGTAACTGCCGAATCGCTCAGTCATGCCATCTCACTGTAACTACGAATCGCTCAGTCGTGCCATCTCACTGTAACTGCCGAATCGCTTAGTCATGCCATCTCACTGTAACTGCCGAATCGCTTAGTCATGCCATCTCACTGTAACTGCCGAATCGCTCAGTCATGCCATCTCACTGTAACTGCCGAATCGCCCAGTCATGCCATCTCACTGTAACTGCCGAATCGCTCAGTCATGCCATCTCACTGTAACTGCCGAATCGCTCAGTCATGCCATCTCACTGTAACTGCCGAATCGCTCAGTCATGCCATCTCACTGTAACTGCCGAATCGCTCAGTCATGCCATCTCACTGTAACTGCCGAATCGCTCAGTCATGCCATCTCACTGTAACTGCCGAATCGCTTAGTCATGCCATCTCACTGTAACTGCCGAATCGCTCAGTCATGCCATCTCACTGTAACTACCGAATCGCTCAGTCGTGCCATCTCACTGTAACTGCCGAATCGCTTAGTCATGCCATCTCACTGTAACTGCCGAATCGCTCAGTCATGCCATCTCACTGTAACTACCGAATCGCTCAGTCGTGCCATCTCACTGTAACTGCCGAATCGCTTAGTCATGCCATCTCACTGTAACTGCCGAATCGCTTAGTCATGCCATCTCACTGTAACTGCCGAATCGCTCAGTCATGCCATCTCACTGTAACTGCCGAATCGCCCAGTCATGCCATCTCACTGTAACTGCCGAATCGCTCAGCCATGCCATCTCACTGTAACTGCCGAATCGCTCAGTCATGCCATCTCACTGTAACTACCGAATCGCTCAGTCGTGTCACTTCACCCGCGTATGTGAAGGTGACATAGAACGCGTTCCGGCGCCTTGCTGAGTGCCCCGCGCAAGCGCAGCGTTGCTCAGTGGCGATTCCTTGTGTGCCGGGCAGACAAGACGGGCGTGCACGGGGCCCCTTCGTCGCGGCTCGTCGCCCACCAGGCTAGCTTGCTGCTGTTCTGCGCCATGCTGGGCGTCGTCCTGTCGACCCACGGAGGCAGCGGCACGCTCCTGGGCTTCTTCATCGGCCTCAGCAATGCCATGATGTTCCTGGCGCACTTCATACTGCTCTACGCGCCTTTCGGACTGTTCTTCGCCACGGCTGCCTACGTCGTGCAGACACGCAACCTGCAGGTGCGTTTGGCGCAGCGTTTGGGCGAGGATGGGCCGCGTAGCATTGCTATTCTTGCACGATGGACGGATCCACCGCAAACTAACTCGTCCGGCCGTAGCGGGCCTTCGCCTGATAGGCACGACGGTTGGGCATGGCAGCCTTCGGCGTCATACTTGGGCCGTGGATAGCCCCCCTTCTTCATCCTTAATTCTTTCGCGTAAAATTTATCTGGGCATAGTTGACACGGCATCTCTAATAGCTATGGCACCTGCCGGTTTTTGACTGAGGCGACTAAACGGTCGAGCTACGCCAGGAGCGGAACGGTGACTTTGATTTTGAGAACGCGCTGCTTTAAAGGGCACCGCACTTGTAGCCGAGTGGCTTAAGCGCATCATTTGACGCTGAGTCGCATGATGCATTGTCTTGCTCGATATCGTTGAGAGCTTTATTGTCCACCTTTCGTCCGTAATGTGATTCGGCCGCTATAGCAAAACACGGCTCACCACGGAAGCGCAGTGAAGCCCTGTACGCTGTATTCCAAGGACATATTATTTTCTTTGTATCGGAGTACGAAAAGACCTTAGGTTTGGCCGTCACCTGACGCACAATGGCAAACTAAAAAATTGTCGCGGCTGGCTTTGTGCAAAGGCGCGGATGCAGCGCTGTAAAGGAGTAAACGATTTATATTATTTAAGGCCCTACGGGTGCTAAAGGAGTTAACGATTTGATATCATTTAAGGTACTACGGGTGCATAAAGCATGTCCCCAGACCATTAGCGCACCCAGAATGTTTGTCTAGCGGGCAGGACCGTGGGGGATAAAATTTTGGCATGAAATCACGACGGTTTGTAAGAGAATACTACAGCGAAGGTACATGCTTTCACGAAAAGACATGCTCAACGCGAAAAAACTTCCTTTCATGAAGGGGGCTGGGTCGGTTGAGCTCAGCCGGGAGTATGGTCGGGGTTGTAAACCCTTGCCGTCAATGCACCACTGCACCAACCAATCGGCAGAAGTTTGGAAGCTCGTGCCATGGTTATCGAAACCTGCGTGATGGTGGCTGCACTTAATTTGGCGCTGAACCTTGACCTCTTACGCGTGTCTTTAAACTAGAAAAATATTTTGGGAATCTAACAAGCAAGTATGTTGTAATGTACGTTAATTTTTTTCCGCTCTAAATTATCTGTCAAATTTACAGAAATGTAGTATCTATTTATGAATTGAATTCTGGGGTTTCACGTGCCGAAACCACGATTTCATTATGAGGCACGCCGTAGTGGGTGACTCCGGAATAATTTTCACCGCCAGTGGATCTTCAACGTGCCCCCAATGCTCGGGACATGGGCGTTCTTGCATTTCGCCTCCATCGAAATGCGGTCGCCGCGGCCGGGATTCGATCCCGCGACCTCGTGCTTAGCAGCGACACACCATAGCCGCTAAGCCGTCGTGGCGGGTTATCCATTTCTGTTGTCGAGCAATGTTATGTTAAACTTTCTTTTTTCCTTTTTTTTGTTCAGCTTTTTTTTTAATAATATAGCGTCAGCTGCTAAAAATCATCGATGTTTTGTCGCCTTTGTGCTCCGTCCAGGAATTCGTTCTCCAGTATTTAGATGTTTATTTTTAAAATAATGTGCACAGGCAAGCAAATGCACGAATACATGCGCGTTGAAAGTTTATATGTATCAACTAGAATGTGCGCATCTACTAGTGAGTCCCTCAGTATGTGTGGTAAAATCTTTAAGCCTGTAATGTAACGCTGTTGCAATACATGTTTTGGAAGCGCTTGTGAACGCACTCATGTGAACGTATGGGGGGCAGTTTGATGAATATGGTTAACTTGATTTCTTTTGCTTCAACTTGTCAGTTTTCAAAATTTAGCAAATTCGTCTTCATTGTTGGATATTCCATCTGAAGTCAAAACGAATTCATGTTTGAAACGTGTAAAAAAAGTCGTTTCTCGTTATAGGCGAATGTTCTGGCAACAATTTCTGTATCTGCGCTGCTTCTGTTTATTCTGCTAGGGGCCTAGTTAGGTGACTTGTCGTGGCCTTCTCCCCCAGTATATGACATTCGTGTACTTTCAAATAAATAAATAAATAAACATTCACAGGGTCTCTTATGCTATCTCTCAGACGACTTTTATACCTAAGGCGAAAGCCTAAGGGCCGATGCATTAAAGACGGACACATTGCGAACTGATTCGCCTTAATTCGCTGTAGTGTACTTCGCTTAGTCATCACTCTTAATTCGCTTACACATCCTCTTAATTAAATTAGTCTAATTCGCTTAGTTATCCCCTTAATTTGCTTAGTCATCAATCTTAATTCTATTGCGTCTAACTCGCCTGAGTCATCCACTTAATTCGCTTAGTCATCCCTAAAAATTCGTTTTGTCATCCATCCTGAACCATTGCTTGCTTACGAGGGTATGAGTGCTTACGGGAGTACGATGATGACCCGCACACCCACGAAAGTGTTGCGTGAGCTTTTGCATATAGGGATTTGATGATGATAGTTTTTGTACCTTTCCTGTCGTCTACGCGTTTTCGCGCAAGGATTTTGAAGGTCGACTGAACGATGATACGTACGAGGCTTTCGCCTTAACAAATAAATCGGGAGTTCGGACCACGGGAAGTGCGCCACACGCTCGTGCTCTCCGATGCCGCAGCCTCTGGCGTCCTACCTCGGTCTGTACGTGTTCACCGTGGCGCTGTCGCTGTTCGTGCACGCGCTCATCGTGCTTCCGTTCGTGGTGGCGGCCGCCACGAAGCGCACCTTCCGCGGACTGTTCTACAACGCGGCCACCCCGCTGGCGGTGGCGTTCGGTGCCGCCTCGAGCAGCGAGACCGTGCCGGCCACCATCGCTGCGCTCGAGGAGCGCCTCAACCTCGACACCAAGATCGGTGCGCTTCCTCCGTCCATGCATGTGGGAAAGCAGGGCTTCCGAAACCGGGGAGCGGCGCCCGCGTTGCCCGATTTTGGAGGCTCTTCTTTGAGTCCTAGAGAATTATAACATCGCGATGCTAAATACATGAGAACGGAGAAATCATTTTTTTTTTCGGCAACCATAACACCAAATTTGATTAGGTTTAAAAGGAAGAGTTAAAATATAGTGACTGTTGGGACTGTTTTTAGGCCGTCGATTTTTCTAATAGAAATTGTTCAAGATGGCAAATTTTCAGAAAAGAAAACTATCACGTTTACTACTCTTACTCTGGAATGAAAACTTATATCACAATTGTGTAAATTGCAGTCAATAGTACATTTAAAGCGGACAAACTTGATTTGTTATATGTACTCACCGCCCTTAAATACACCATTAATATGTGAGTAACACTTTTGCAAAACCCATGAAACATTGTAACAAATTCACGTAAGATATAAATTAATATGTCAAAATTTTCCTCTTTGGATGATCTAACGGATGCAGTTTGCGGAACTGCGATATCTGTTCGTGGTGCAGAGTTACGGATTTGTGAGCTTCGTGCTTCTTTTTTTTTTTTTTTTCGAGCTTAACGATTGTCGGCTACTTTTGTAACAAACATTCAGGCCTTAAACCAAAATTTTGCTTTCAAATTTCACTGGAATTTAACTTCCTCAAATGCAACAAACTTCATTAAAATGGCTCAGGCGTTGTACCAGAAAAGCATCTCTGCGTTTTACATGTATTTGAATAGGCGGCATTGGAGTTGGGCCCGAACTAAAGCTTCCTCTTAATACCCCATAAAGAACGAAGAAAGATGGCGTTACGTTCTGCAGTCAAGGTTAGAACTCGCCTCAGCGTTAGCTAGAGTCGTATCGCTCTGGCCGACAAAGCCACTTTAAAGTCACTTTGTCTTCATGGCTGCGGAGTTTCATGCAAACATCACTCAGGCAAACGGTGCCAGTGTCTGCTAGAAGCCCTGTGTATGACTCCCGTTGGTCTCCATGCGGGAGCCGGCATGTCGGTTCAAACAGCAAGGCAAAAAGGGTCGGACTGGCGAGCTGTAACCAAGTACGCTACAGAAAAAGGCTAATCGGAACACCCCATACGCGTGAGAATATGAATGTGTGATGTGATTTCGCTACGTAGTCAGCTGCTAAGCATTGTCTAGCATCAACCTTACATAAGCGTTCGAAAAGAAGCTGCGCTGATGTTCCTTATCCTGGAGAGCATAAAGAAATACGTGCGCTACTTCTTTTTCTCGTGGTGTTTGCTGCGACCACGGAAGTGCAGGGCTTTCGACTGTTAGCGTGCAAGACTCGACAGAAATGGCGGGGTTGACATTCGAAACCACAAATGTCGCACCACTATGATCGTGAGCGTGAGCGGTGTTTTCTAGCTATCCCGGTCAAGGCTAAGTGGGTGACATTCAATGTAGGTTTATTTTCTTCTCATCGAGGTTCGCTTGTGTTAAGACAGAAAACCGGGAAGTCTGTTTGCTTTCGATAGTTCGAGCGCGACTTATAAACACTTGCACAAAGAAAGGCGACAACAGAAATTCTTGTGTTGCGTGTTCGCCTCTAAGCGTTCCTCTGCGGGCGGATAATTGTTTACCGTTCTTGAATAATTGAATTTATCGCTTTACCTTCAGTGCATATAGTGAAGGGTGACATGCTTTGATCATCCAAATAAAAAGTAGTAATGTTTGGTTCGACAACACTCAGAAATACGTTGACGTGTTATGTTAAACACCGCGAAAGAAAGAGAACTCAACGAAAGACACTTAGCTTGTTTCCTCTGCTTTTTACATTGCGGACTGATTCCACCAGTTCGGAGTTCCGGCCTGGGTGTTAGACCGAGAGAGAATGCGATGGTGTATGACAAACCTGTTCCTCTTCGAGTGTCATACTGCACTGGCGAGGGTACTGGCGGACTTGGATGGCTTGGCCATAGTGACCAAAAATTTTAACTTGCGCCTTCCGAACACCTCCGCGTAGTAGATGGAGGAAGCGCGTTGTTACGACCCTGTGTTTGCAGTGCGGCTCCTGGTTCCCATGGCGGCAGTCCTGAACACAGACGGCACCTCAATCTACATCACCATCAGCGCCCTGTTCTTCGCCCAGACGAAGACTGACTACGTTGACCTCCGCACGGTCGTGCTTGTCTGGTAGGTTGCCACGCATTTCTTGATTGGTTGACTCAGAAGGCATTTCCTGTCTCCTGCTGCTTTGTGTACGTCACTTCCGACGTGCCTTCAATCTGAGGTTTGTCTTTTTTTGCATTTGTGAACTATATGTGCTGCCGGTTAAGTCTGATAATTAGTTGGAATGCGGATTCTTGCTGCCGTCTACAGTTGTCATTTGTACTAAAATCATAATATGTTGGTGACTTTTAGAGCGCAGTGCTTAGGCGCCCGTTCCTGCGTTGAACGTCGGCGTCGGCCTCCCTCGGCGTAACCGAGCGAACGAGCACAGCGAAGGATGAAAGAGCGAACACGGGGCGCAGCGCGTGATGAATGACGGCGATAGCGAAGAGAGCGCGAGGCGGACAGCGGAGGAGGAGGTTATGGCGAAAGCGTGAGCAGAAAATCGTAGTTCCGCGCAACACGGGCTCTGTAGCGACGATGGCTACGAGATGGTGCCAGCGTAGCGTGCTTCGTCTGTTCAGCGATGGTAGGCGGCGAGCGCGTCCAAATATACCATATATGGAAACAAAGCGCTACATGAGTGGAGGTCTGCCTGCGGCGGCTGCTGTGAATCGCGCCCATGCGTCACTCATGCAATGCCTGTCCCAATCTCCAGATTAGCGAGGCAGTGGGGTCACACTTCGCTCCGTTTGCAACGTGCCGCACAAGACATATTGTCCGCTGCCAGCCAATATATCGCGGAATAAAAACACGTATAGAGCTGCGCTCAAATTTCGCAGTAGGGAGTATCGTAATCGTCGATGAATTTTTTTGTGATGGCTCTGTGATGTCTTATCTGCCACCTGAAACTTCTGGCGTCATGCCAGTTGCCGTTATGACCATGGGATGTCTTTCTTCACACAAAAAGAATTGCAATAAATTCAGAGGTGACTTCCAAAAAAGCTCGTGTTTTGTTGTCTGGCTTTGGTTATGCACACTTTCACTGAAAACCGTCCAGCTTTGTGCAACACTCGCTGGTGCAGTGACGATCGATGCAGCATTTTTATTTTACGCAAGCTCGTTTACAAGTTGTTATCGAAGTACGTTTATAAACGGTCTTCACCGTAAGCAATATAATTTCTGTGGACATATCTTTGCCGCTGCCGCATGTACCGACCACATCAATTTTCTAACTTTCTTCTGAAACTGGCTGATTAATTAGTAATATTTTTCTTGTTTCTTCTATTTCTTCTTTAAAAATAGTACTTCCTAGATCGCTTCGATGATGATGTGATATACGAAACAAAAGGAAAGCAATAACGAAAGTTATGCGCGCATTGAAACTTAAAGCATGAAAAATCAGTATCGCAAAGCATCAGCGGAACAGCTGGTAGTCGGCTGAAAAACTACAATGAAGAAAGGGAAGAAAGCAGCTATAGAGCGGTGAAAAAAAATCATTTGCCTGTTACACTGGAAGACTATTGATTGCACATATCAAATTATTGATACTAACTACCACTTCCCGAACTGGATTGATAGTATCTGCAAATCATTATAAATTTAAATTTAAAACGAATCACCTACACACCTTACCATGCGTCCTTACGTCTTGATTGCTTGCATAAAGTGAAATAAACATTTAAACCGGCTGTTTCTTTCTTTTCTCAAGTAGAACAAGCGAAGGGACGACGTGAATGTTGTCAAATGACGTACTTCTAAAACGACTACGTGGTGCAGTTTAATTACGAGTTGGCCTAGTTGGAACAGATTCATTTTCTTAAATTTTTATGCGCAAACAAACTGTTAGTTTAATTATGTTGCAATGGCGCACCATTTCAATACTGTTATACTCTAACATTACCTGTAATGGTGCCCGAGTTTTATGCACCACTTCTGCCCCCACTTTGAGAAATTGCTGTAACCGACACGCTCACCTTCAGAGTTATCCTGGTGGCTTAAATATTTATTTATTATTTTATTTAAAATTATTTATGACCCCACTTGCTTACTCTAGCAGTGGTCTATACGTTATTCGTGCTCGTTCTCTGAAACCGACGTGCTGGTGTCAATGCATAAGAGAGAAGGAGCGGTCGCAGCGCTGTATATTACATTTTTCGTTGCGTCACAAGGTTACAGTATTTGGAAAGGGCTGTTTTAAGCGTCCAAACTTTATCGGTGCCTTTTATAATTCGAGGTCGTGCGCGTGCGTCGCAGTGCCCTGTCTGTGCTGTGCAGCATGGCGGTTCCCACGACCGGCGGTCCGAGTTACCTGAGGCTTCGTCTGATCCACGAAGCGGTCGGGATGCCGACGGATGGCATCGGGATTCTCTTCGTCACAGACTGGATTGCGTGCGTGTTTTGGGGAAAATAGTCAATGCCGTTGCATTTAGTGCAGCCCGTCAGGCTATGGTCACAATGCCCATTGAACTTTAATTTTATATAGGAAACGAGCAAACGACGTGGTCGCGTGCGCTGATTGGTAGTAACAACTGATTCATGCTCGTTGCTACTCCAACAGCTGCGGTCCTTGTCTACGCTCTTTATGCTTGCCATCGCTTTTGATTAGGGTAGAGAAGGTTGAACTTTGCTGCATAACAACTTGTGCTCACGACGACGCAGTCTTAGTCTCATTTTTGCTGCACCGGTGTCGACGTGTCTTCGACACAGTTCGCGGAGAACCTGCGAGTTAATTCAATGTGTTGCGTGTTTTTAAAGTATTCGACTTTAAAGAACGACAACTGTAGCGCTGGTGCTTTGAAGGAAGCCCGCAGGCTGGTGCAGTTGGCACATCCCGCTAGTAAACCAGCTCGGGAGACGAGAGGCTCGGGACGAAGCTGGACACGGGAGGAGGCCTAGTATTAATAATGAAATGGCGGTGCATGGAGGGCGAAATAGCACCGCTAGGAGCCGCCACGGTGGAAAACTGATATTCGTCATGCTCTGGCGCTTCGTTGCTTGAAAGTTGTGGGCTTTGTTAGACGTGCTTTAGTGCAGCATGGCCATCGGCAGGGAGGATTTTCTGTGGACGGTTGTTGGTGCGTGTTGCTATCAGAAATGGTGTGCTCGGCGTGGTGCGGAGGGGAAATGCCTATGATGTAGGGGCTGAAGATGAGTGTTGGGCTGGTGCCTTGAAGATAAGCGTCAAAACGGATATATTTTTCTCAGAGGGCATACGCTAGAATCACTTTCTTAGCTGTTTAGCGTTACTGTCCTTGCCTTCTTTGTCGGCTTGCAGAAGCCGCCTGGCGACCGTGGTGGACGTGCTGACGGGTCTGGTTGGCGTCCATGTGGTGCAGCACTATTGCGGCTTGGAAGAACCGCCCACCACGGAAGACGCGAACAGGGAATTCCCCCCATAGTAGTGCCCTCTCGCTGAGAGCGCACTGCCAGGAATCGCTCACTGGCGTCTTGTCAGTGATTAATGTGACGTCCATGATAAGAGCTTGAATACAAATTTATTTATTTATTTATTTGTACATTCCAAAGCACCAGTGGGGCTTAAATTCCATAGTGGAGAATTTCGAATTAATCGTCTGTATTTCTTTCACTTGCACCCAATGCTTGGCACACGAATCTGGAATCCATCACGCGACCACATTCTCAACAGCGGAATGTCATTGCCACTGCGCGCCACCGTAGTAATTCATTGAATGAAAAGCTGTACCAGCAATGGGCCGTCCAGCAGGCCCACGAAGCGGCCGCCAGGTATTCCCTGTCGGTCCCTACGTGGGAGACGCCCACTACGCCCTAAAAGCGTCCTGCAGGACCCAAATAAAGTTTGTCCAGTCCAGTCCAAAAGCTGTACACATCTGCCAAATATTTAATGCCTCACAAATGAGGAGTCTTCACTTTTGCGTGGCCTGAAGTGTGTAGCGCCTGTCTTGACTAACTGCGCTGTATTTTCCCCCCAGAAAGTTTACCCTATGGCATAAATTAACGATTAAATATATGAACGTAGGCCGGTTTCAGCAATGTACGTCAGTAGTGCTCGATTGTTGGTCCCATAGAGACACGAATCATAGTCCGGTGCTCGTGTGGGATGAAGGCGCACTGCTTGCAGGTAGCGCCGTCGGATCTGGTTTAGGCCGGGGTATGTCCAAATGGCGCTGTACTTGAAAAAATGTTGCAGTGGCTTAGCTCGGCTATGCCAGGATATACGTAGCGTTAGCAAAGGTTCAGCTGATTATTCTTAGCTTTCCTGGTTGTCTAGATTGTCAAGAATTAGCTTGATTGTCATGCTTACTGCTGCTCCAATGACACACACAAACGCCAGTCAGAAGCGCAGCGGCTCCAGCGCAGTGTCAGACGGCGACTGCACAGCGAGCGCGCGCTGGCGCCAGTGCGTCTACCACGGCTACGACGTCACTCCTCTGGAATGCGCAGACCGGCGGCGGTGAGTCGTGCGCGGCGGCGGCGGAGTGCGTGAGAGGTGCCGGCTCCGGTGGCTCCGGTGCGCAAGCCGTGTGACATCACTGATCCTTGCGCAT
Organism: Dermacentor silvarum; assembly: GCF_013339745.2. NCBI lineage: Eukaryota > Metazoa > Arthropoda > Arachnida > Ixodida > Ixodidae > Dermacentor > Dermacentor silvarum. The sequence continues at coordinate 111,086,285 of NC_051164.1, read as the reverse complement.
GCGCAGCACGGCTCTTGATGTGCCGCGCGAAACGGGCTTGGCTAGGCCAGTGTAGCTAACGCTACAAAACGCGCTGAGATTTCTCCGTTCTGGAGCTTTCTTCTGCTGGATCACACAGCGAAACAAGGATTTAAACTTTGGCAATTTGCGCCCGCATGAAATCAAGAAGGCTTGCATGGCTTTGCTGGATGTTGGATGATGTCATGTGTAATCTATATAGCTCCGCCTAAAGTTGATGAACTTTACCATCTACTTGAACAGTGACTTTCCACGAGCCATTCCTCGTAAAGAACAATTTATTGCTCCATCTACACGTCAACCCAGCTAATTTCTATGATCTCCAATTACCCCTGCGCAAGACAGCGGTAATTCGAGATCGCAATCCTGCATTGGACATAAATATACGCTGATGATGAAAGTAGATGGACTTGGCGAATAAGATCGCAATCCTGCATTGGACATAAATATACGTGATGATGAAAGTAGATGGACTTGGCGAATATGAGACAACGTATCTCTAGCGTCTGTCCTTCGATAAGGCATCGATATACCAGGTTTGCCGACGGTCAACATGACCCCCCTTTTCGCGAGCTCATTGCGATCAATTCCACAATGTTTCGAAACCCTTTGAAATTGCATGCGATGGGCCCATTCTTCAAACCTTGTTGCTGACTCCTACAGCCCGGCCACACGAGCAACCAAGTGGTAAAGTCATTGTTTAAAATATAATGAATGACCTTTAGTGCTGCTTTCGCTCGTCTTTCGAGGCGACTCGTAGACGATGAAATGAATTGCCTCGCAGATGGCCACAACCTCCGCAACCGTCGGGGTTGTCCTGTGGTCGAGTTTAAAGCTTCGAGGAGCGTGCAAAACTCAAACGAAGAAAATATCCGTAGAGGCGTTAAATGATTCTGATTCATCAGTGCAGACGTGTACTGTAAAACGTATTCTACAGAAATTAGTGGCAACGTGTATTGCGTCATGCCACATAATAGCGACCTCGATGCTTTAGTGTTGCCGGGAGAAGAAAGTTGCATTAGAGGTGTTATGAGATCCGTGTCCTAGATATTAACTCGATTGACGTGTACATGGAGTAATAAATTGTTCTTTATGAGGAATGGCTCCTGGAAGTCACTGTTATAGTTCTGCTTGTGTTGTGTGCTATGCATGAAAGCTGATCCGGCAGAGGTAAACAAGCGGAGGTTAGATTGAGTGGTCTACGTCAATCGGAAAGGCGTCTGCCCAGAATTTGTGCAATAACAGGATATACAGCGTGGTAAGTTGGCGCATACAATCATAGGGCTTGATGCCCGAGGGACGCTCTGTCAAAACATGCAAAGTAACTTTATTAGCTTGCGATGTTAAGTTTATACTATCTGCTTTCTACCTACCTTATATTTTGCGCCACCATTGCACGTGACATCCACGATGTGTGTGTTGTGGACGAGAAACCGAGAAGCAACACTAGAAAGTCCTCCGTATTGTTGGCTGTGCTCTTCACCTTTATGATGCACATGTCTTACGAGCGAGACCAACACTGCGCAATGCTAATGACGATGCGTGCAAGCACTTCTAGGTTATAGAAAATTTTTGTGTGGTGGTAATGCAAGCTATGCATAATTAAAATAAGATGTTCTGTGTCAATGTCTATATAAATCATATTGCTGTATTTCAGAGGAAAATGCTCTTGACACACAATGCGTTGACCACCTTCGATTATGTCCAGGTCAAAAATCTCCGCAGTGTCTTGAACATATCGCCTTTCTAGGCATAACTGCATGCCAGTTTGTCCTCTCCGAGGCGCTTTCGGGCGTACGCAGCCAGCCACAGTTGTCCAGACACTCATTCACAGCTACGTTTCCCGCAACACCATGTGCTCACGTGGGCTTGAAGAAAAAATTACTCCATCTCCCGCTAAAGGGAACTATGTGTGGATGCGAAGCAGCGGGGAGATGGTTAGCTTGAGCGGGAGATGGTTTCGCGGCAGCGGCCCGAGCGCTCATGGCGGCGCTGCACAGGAGAGAGAATGAGGCGCGCGCGCTCCGTCATTTTCATACCGCGGAACTACCGTGGCGCCCCCAGCGGAGTATGCAGCTGTCGCACCACCTGTCGAGCGCACCACTCCGGATTCCTAGAGGAGAGAAGGGGGGGAGCGTAGGAGAGGAGAGGGGGAGGGGACGCGCATGCGCTGTGGAGGTGTGGCATACGGGCGCCGCTCCGTAGAGTGTTCCTAGAGGAGAGAAGGAGGGGAGCGTAGGAGAGAGAGGCGGAGGGGGCGCGCATGCGCTGTGGGGGTGTGGCACGCGGGCGCCGCTCCGTAGAGTATTCCTAGAGGAGAGAAGGGGGAGCGTAGGAGAGGAGAGAGAGGGGAAGGGGACGCGCATGCTCTGTGGGGGTGTGGGACGCGGGAGGGACGGACAGAGCCGCCGGCAAGAAATGCTTCGCATTTAAAAAATTGATCCACTAGCCTACGGATAACTCCCGTGTGGGCCAGACCATTCGCGGAGCCTCATCTGTCATAGAGAGTCTTCAAATAAATCTTTGTGGCTGCTGCACTAACACCAGCTGCAGCGTAATTATGGCCCCTGGGCCGTTGAAAGTCATTGGACGTGACTGCAGTCTTGTCCCGGACTGTGCTTGTAGAGGTGCCACAACTCGTTCGAGGTGGGGTAGCATTGATGCCGCCTAACCGAGATTTGTGGCCTTCTTTAATAGATCCCCACTGGTCATTACTTTCGCAAACTAGCATGCATGCATGCGTGTCATGTGCAGCACCCGATTTTCCACACAGGGTAGACTATCAGTGAGCGAAAACGGCCGACTTGATAATGAAGCACACTGCGGGAAAGTGAACGACCAAGCCGGTTGTTCTTGACACGACTTTACTGAGCAGTGCGCTATCGCGTGCAAAGTTGTTATTCTTGCCAGCTAGTAGACCAGAAAGAGAAAAAAGCAAGACAAAGCGTACTTTTTTTTCTTTAATGCAGCTAATATCCTAGCGGGAAATAAAGTTCGTCGCAAGTATAAATTTGTGCTCGTTTTTGGTGCCTCTGCAAGCTCCAGAAAAAGGAAGCAACTCATTAATTTTCCTTATCGCACAGTTCAATTTAGAATGCGACTTCCAGAGCGTGTCATAACAACTGCGATAGAAGAAGAATCGTCACGCGCTCGATATTGCGTGTGCAGAACAAGCCCGCTACCTCACTCTGCCAGGCGGCGCATTTGTAGATGCTTCCGAGTGGCACTCGTTTTGGAGCAGTACTTGCGGATATTTCGCCATGAGTCGTTTCCAGAAATGGGTCACGCAGCCGCAGCACAGTTTGGCAATCTATATTTACGTGGAAGTAAACATTGCCGGGGATCATGTAGCAATATGATCCATAAAAATGGAACCCACCGGAGATGTTTGAGATTACTACCTATACCTTCGACTGTGGCGTAGTGTTTCGTGCCCGATTCCATTAAAAAGCTTTTCTGCACTATTTGATATAGCATTCCCCGCTAACAGGCACTAGCTTTCTCTACGCGGTAGTAATGCAGGATTATATTTGTTCCCGGCAGTCTTGCTTAAAGTCTTGCCAAGAACCGTCACTAACCACACCCCCATCTCAACATTCGTCAGTATGCATCGACTCATTTATGCGCGTAGATGCGTACCATGATATAGCTGTTCGGAAGAGTTAAGCCCGTTTCACATGGTGCGATTTTGCAGTGCGTTTTTCGCAGCTGCGATTTCCGCAAATGCGAAATTCGCAATCCCGTTTCACATGGATCTACGGCAGCTGCGTTTTTCGCATACTCGTTAAGCATTTTGACTGGCGATGACGTATGAGCGAGCCGCTTACTATTGGTCGTCTGTTTCCACCGCTACAGTGGCTACCACCGCATCTGCGTTTTTCGCAGAGAAGTTCAGCACGCCGAACATCGAAAAAAACGCACGCACGAAGGGTCCGGCGGCCTATTTTCCGCAGCTGCGAATTCGCAGACAAAATCACATCATGTGAAACGGGCTTAAGTGTCCTGACTTGGATACCTTGAATTTTTAAGTAGGTATTAGTGTCTTCGATCATCACGTTATAAGTGCGGCTTGGAGGTGCGCATATTTCTGATTCCCGTGTGAGCGAGATGCGACCTATTTGTGCCGGAGTTTCCGCGTTAGGATAGCCTTGTTGAAGGTCGAAGAGTACGTTGTCCACAGCACGATGTCCACATTGAAATCGCGGCTGTCTCATCTGGGGCGGTATTCTCACGCGATCACTTTCGCCACATTTCGCGTGACAGCGTTCCTGGTATAGTGTGCTAAGCTCGCAATCTTCGCACAGCGAAAGTGATCGCATCCCCGAAAGTGATCGCTCAAGAATACCGCTCCCGGTTTGCCGCTCGAAACATACATGCGGGATACGAGGCATGCATTTATTCTGTCCCTCCAGACAGCAGTTCCGTTGTCGGCGGCAGCAGCAGCTACGTTCTCGTCAGACGGCCGTGGTGGAGCTTGAGGAGGAAGAGACGCCCTGTCCCTGCTTCGGCTGGTATCGGGACGCGGACTTGAAGAGGGCCAGTGCCATCAGGTCGTCTCGCAGCAGCGCTTCCCAGGCGTCGGAAGCCTGCACCTCCGGCAGGTGGGCGTCGATGAAGCGTGCCGCGTCCCGACATAGCTCCTTGTCGCTGTGTCGCACGGCCAGCTCGAAGACGCGCACCGCGTTGTCCGGCGCCAGCGCGTTGGACAGCTGGCGGGCGCACGCGGCCTTCACTGACGCCACGCCGTACTTGTCCGCCGCCACGTACAGATCCACCGCGCCCTGTCCAATGATGATGATGATGATGATGATGATGATGATGATTTATTGGCATCCCCTTTGAAACGGGGTGGCGACAAATAGTCACCTAGCCTGCTTGATTTAATCAGGTATACTACACATGTTCTTTATCTAGCATTTTTGTATACCCCCTTTCATTGTCTTTCTTTTTCAAAAATTTAGCTTGTACCGCTGCCTATGATTTTAAGAGATCAGGTCGTATCCATCTTTTCCCTGCTTTTTTTCCACCAGTACTCTAATCGTCTCTTGCTGATCTCTACGGCTGATCTGTTTATGTTTCCTTCCACTTTAAACCCAAGCGCTTCTGGGAGTTGCACGTTACCTACGGTTCTCGCTGGGTGGATCCCGTCGCATTCCATTAGGATGTGCTGAGTGGTCTCTGGATCTTTACTGCAGCATACACATGTCTCATCTAGTTCCGAATATTTGTTCCGATATGTTTTCGTCCTTAGGCAACCGGCTCGAGCCTCAAATAGCAAGGCACTGCCCTTTGTGTTATCGTACAGATTTTCCCTTCTAATTTCTTTCTTCTCATTCTTGTAAATCTCCATTGTCCTTTTCGTTTCCATTCTTTGCATCCAATTCACGGTCTCTATTTCTCTCACTTTCTTTCTGATGACCCCTGGTTGTCTATTTACAGTTTCGATTTTCCTGTACTTGGTTGCCAAGTGCACGCAGAGAAGCGACATCTATGCTAAAGTTCACTGAAGAGCCAGGCGCTAAGCGTCGTGATACGTGACTGCTTCTCGTAGCCGTCCCTGCCGAAGTTGTGATAATTTTCTATCCGAAGGAGACCGTCACAGTAACCAATTGTCTATGGCATTGTGCTCCATTGTCATCCGGTACCACATAATCTAACTTGAAACGCACCCGCCGTGATGGTTTAGCGGCTGTGGTGCAGCGCTACTAAGAGCAAGGTCACGGGATGAGATTCCGGCCGCGGCAGAAACATTCCGATGAGGGCAAAATACAAAGAACGACTGTGTGCCATGTATTGGGCGCACGTTAAAAGTTCCCAGGTGGTTAAAATTAACCCGGAGTCCCCCACTAGGGCGTGCCTCATGATCATGAGGCACGTGGTGTTGGCACATCGTGGTGTTGGCACATCGTGGTGTTGGCACATCGTGGTGTTGGCACATCGTGGCGTTGGCACATCGTGGCGTTGGCACGTAAAACACCAGAATCTAATTAAAATGTTTAAACTTCAAACGCCAGCGAATAGCCATTAAAACCAAGGAAAACAGTAAGAAAAATGGGATGCTTCTGCGCTTGAGCGGAAGGGCGTTAACATTGTGCGTTTTTTTATATATTTAACTGCAAGAAACACCGCTTTCCGTATTTTGATTTGCTTTCCATTAGTTTTGTTAGCATATGAATGAGAACCGAAATCTTATAAAAACTACTACATGTATACTATTATCAAAAGCTCAAGTTCTCCTATACGCTTTACTTCGCTTGTCAGTTGATTCACTGGTAGGTCGATTCATTTAGGTAGTTCTTATTGGCTCCTGTTCTTCTCACAGCGCTTCAGGTTGTTCAACGTCCCTAGCATATTCTTCAAATTCGGTATCATTATGTGATGATGCTTCGTGCGTTTCTGAGTCAGTATTGTGGCAGTGCCGTTTCGCTCTGTGCCATATAGCTTCGTGCCCGCGAACAAACACAGTACGGTTAAGGGCAACATAAAATGCACCTAAAAATTAGCAGCAGGAAATATTTATAATAATCACCGATTTGGTTAATTTACAACGTAGCGTGAATCTATGTTAACGAGAACGACAAGTATCTATTAGTCAGCTTTAGCTGAGTGTCGCTTACCAGTCCGCTCCGCTCACATTTCACGCGCTAGTGGGGAGGCATTGTTGGAAACTACGTTAACTTTGCGTATTTGAGAAACGCGAACGACGCACTGTCCAAGGTCGATCCAAATAGGTCGCGAAGCTTCGAGCGAAAATTGGTTCAGAAAAATTGTCACCGACATCAGCAAGGGTGGTTATGGGATCAACGATTGAAGCGCGACTATGTGAGGTGGAAACAAAAATTGTGAAAAAAAAGAGCGTTATTAATTAACTCTAGACACAACTTGATTCATTCAACTAAAATAAAATCCTAAGCAATTGTATATACACGTGGCGAGGAAAGAAAATACAACTTTATTTAACTTCATCGTTATCAATAAATACCCTTTTCAGCGCCCACTGACGCCTCTATCACTTGCAATGCGATGCAGCTCTTGAAGTGTGCACGCTAAAACAAAAGTGTGCACTGTATACACGACGTTGTGTTGTTTTGCTGGTCGACGTTTGTCTGAGCTTAGTAGCGCGGTTTATTTCATAGTTTCGTTACCTGTTCAGTCAAAAGTAGTGAGTTTCGACCGCCAGATAATTGTTTACTTTAGCTGTTCTCGTGCGGCTGCGTTGGCCGTTCGACACCCGTATACGGCTGACCTTTTGCTGCGTCGCTTTTCGCGCTCATCAAAACGCCCATCAATTTGATTGGCGGGGCATTTAAAAGTACAGCTCTAATGGCAGGCCAGCAAAACTAATTTCGCGCCTTTGACAACAACGTGACGCCACTTATGCTTTTAACGTTTAAGACCTCACATGATTCCTTCTTCCGCCGGAAGTGTTCCCTCGTCACACAAGATGGCACTAAGCCCCATGAACCGCCGATTAGCCCCATGTTTTGAACGTATGGGCTTCTATGGAAGCTTCAGTATACCAGGTATTTACCTTGCTCTGTATGCTTGGCTGCCAAATGGCAAATTAACCGAATGGATGTACCGTAGCGCGTAGAGGAACTTGTTCCCTCAATCAGCTCTGCAGCTGCACGAGGTCGTGAGTCTTATAGCGCATGAAAAAGACAAGGACGAAGGAAGAGGTGACACACACAGGCGCTTCGTCCTTGTCTTTTCCGTGCGCTATAAGCCTCATGATGTCATACCAACAAGCCCAAATCACTGCATTACTGCACGAGGTCACCGTTTTGCCTTTAGCTATATCGGAATGAGCGTTATGCGCTCGCGCACTATCGTTCTCGTTGTAGCACTATCAGAGCGGACCGTAAGTTTTCAGGCAAAGATGTCTATATTCATTGTAGTAGGTGCTGTAGAAAACAGAGGTTATGCCTGAAATGACTCCAGTTTACGGAACGTTCTTTTGCCGGTAGATATAAATTTTCGGTTAGCTTCTGCAATACGCTGTGCATGTACACCGTTGCACCATATGTTTATTCACTGTTTTTCTCTTTTTAGAGCATGACACCTCAATGACTGCTGTGCTTGTCTTCGGAGTAGCTGACAAGAATATTACTTTATCAGCGGGGTGTTACGAGCTTCTCTCTGCAACAGGGTATACGCGTTTATTGCTGAGCTTATAATAGTCCCTGCCGCTCGTGCTCGCGGAGGCTTGACTTGAGGTCTTGCGTACTACTTGTTCTGTGCGTTGTTCTCAAGTACCCGCCCTACCCGGCGCACCTGGCTAATTCCGCTGAGCGTGCCGGCGTAGAGGAACTCGAGCAGCTGTCGGACGGCCTCGTAGGACAGGTCCTCGATGACCACGACGCGGTTGACGGCCTCGGTGGTGCCGCCGGTGAGCATGGCAGCGAACACGGGCGACAGCCGGCCCAGCAGGTCTCCGTGGGCGCGCAGTTTCCTCTGGCCGACGCGTATCTCGACGTCGCCGAAAGTGGAGCTCTCCAGCAGGACCGGGCAGCTGACCCAGCAGCGGGCTGCCCGGGCACTCGTCCTGGCCCCCGCTGCGGTCCGTCATGTACTCGAACCTGCGCCCAGCACCACGATTCGCTCGCGTTGAGTGCGTCACTCGAGTGAACGGGATCGTGGTTAGACGAATGCCGTAGCTGGCAGATCATGCCGTTGTTTTAACGGGACTTGCAGGAGACATGTTGTTCTTCCGTCGTGTTTTGCCATTTCGAATGCACTACCATTGATTTCGATCATCCGCCACGGTTGCTCGGTGGCTCTATGGCGTTCTGTTGCTGAGCATGAACTAACGGGTTCAATTCCCGGCCATTGCAGCCGCATTTCGATGGGGAAAAATGTAAGAACGCTCATGTAGTACTTAGGTACACATTATAGAACTCCTTGTGGCCCAAATTATTAAAGTTGATCCGAAGTACTCCACTATACGGTGTCCCTCATAACCAACCAACCAACCAGCCAACCCTCCGACTTGATCGAGTTCGATCAGCATGTCCGAATTAGTTGTGCGGTAAGTCAAACATCATCGTAATCGTCATCATTTTCTTAAAGCAACTGTAATCAAATGTGGGCAACTTGGAATTTTCGGCCGTGCCTTGCTTGTAGTGGAGACATACTTTCTGCCATTGTGACTTTCTGATTTGACTTTCTGCCATTGAAGGAAGGAAGGAAGGAAGGAAGGAAAGAAGGAAGGAAGGAGCGAGTGGGCGAACAGGAGCTCGGAAAGCTGACGAGAATATCCACAGAGCCGTGCGGAGCTTGCGCACAGGTAGTGTGTGAGCTGCACTGCACATCGAAGCGGTTAACACAAAAGCCAGTCGATATGTAATGCACAAACGCAGCTTGTGCTAACGTACCGAAGAGTAACAAAAGACGAATTAGAGAAATTTTGAAAGCACGGCTAAGTCACGTGCCACGTGAGTGTGCCTAATCACTAGTGACGAAAGTTTAAATTTGTTACGTCTGCGCGCACAGACACATATCGAGAGGCTTCTTGCACTCATATAGGGTTGCAGCTCAGAAGATTGGAGAGGCAAAATTTTGCGGTTTTCACTTCTTGAGTCTCCTGGTACTCAACTTGGTGCCACGCTTTAAACATTTACAAAATTGCATCAGAAGTGATTACGTCAAATAGTCATCCCGGATATAAAATCAGATGCATGCGTAACTGTATGGAATTGGTGTAAGCGCAATATTGTCAGATTTTCGAAAATACCCGCTAATTCGGTTGTGTCGTCACGAACGACAAAAATCACCCGTGAAGTACATTCCGAATAAACTAGTTGATACGAAAGTCCAACCGCCGACAACCACATGCCGACCTGAATATGCCGACCTACCAGGTGACGTTACGTCATACCTGTGTTTAGACCAATAAAAGTAGTTCTTACTGCAAGGATTACGAGGAGGCGGTCACTTTCTCCACTTACATAAATAAGCTGCATTCAGCGTCTAACCTTGTTTTAAACAAAGAATGCGTTTTTCACATTTGTAACGTACGATCTGGTAATAGGAACCGACTTAAAAAGCAAATGTAAGCAAGCGTTCAACGTCTGTAAAACGTGAAGGCGAAAGCCTGCCAGCTGTGGAAGACGACGACGACGAACGCGTGCGCAGTAGCACGAGCACGAGGGGCAGTATGGGAACGCTGGCATGATCAGCGTCATCGGAGCCAGCTGTGGAAAAAGACGGCGAACGCGCCATCATTGCTACGAGCGCGTCTCTGTGACCACTTGACGTGTGAAATCAGGGCACGCACTAGGTACAGCTTTAGTAATCCCCAACCATGGAGCAGCCGTGGTTTCAGGGAAGTATGCTCGTCTCGCACCGCTAAGGCCCGGGTTTGATTCCCACCCAAACCGAAGTTAACGAAATTTTCTTTTCAAAGCCACTAATTTACTTTGTTTGCAGGAACCTCCCTGAGAAATGTGACGTAAATCTGAGCATGTTTAGACGTGTTTTTACTCTTTGTGGCGTCGGCCATTTTTCGTCATGGCGCAGTTTCGCCAAGGTCACTGCAAGGTCACCGCCAACATAGACACCTAAGGCTTTCGCCTTAATGAGGCAGATATGCCCAGTGTTCGAGGATAGCATATTTTAGGACTACCACGTGGTCTATAGTTAGAGCCCCCGATGGGCACATACACACCTGAAGAGGACGACGAGCGCGTAGCGGTCGTTGTCGTCACCGGAGCAGGCAGCGGACGCGACCGAGGCATTGCTGTTCGAGCTGCCGCTCAAGGTCAACCCTACCAGGCACTTTTTCTCGCAGGTGATGCGCGCCGCCGTCTTGGTGTTGCAGGTGACTTGCGCGATGTCCCGTCCCGTAGGGTCCCTCAGTGCCAGGGAGTACGAGCCCTGCACGGTGACGGTAACAAGCGGCAAAGACACTGCGGTAATCGAGAGCATGGCTAAAAATTGCCTTGCGAGAGAAGACCACAACACAAGGAATCTCACGCTCGTCAACGTAGAGTACACGGTCTGGTGTTGGCGAAACTGAATATTTCTCTGAAGTATCAGATTTTACTGTATACTTGAATGTTCTACGTTGTGAAATGCGCTGTATCGTTTCTGTACTAGGTGCTGGGTTGGTGGTGGGAATATGCTGTGCACGGAAGCAGTGGTGCACCTATGGTCCTATTCAGGGGTAATGGAGAATCATTGGAGAAATAAGTGTTACAGCTCAACTACATGCCTGTCTGTCTCCAGTCGTTGGCTACAACTCATTTTTAGGTGTGAGACAAGCCTGAAAGCGTAACTTTACTCCTATTGTCAAAGACTCTCGGTCAATATTGTTAAAGGGCGCTTTGCTGGTATATCCGTAAATTTGCCCCACGCTTGCTAGTATAAACCTATACGCATAAACACGGCCGGGCTGAAGCAGGTGCGATCTACAGCGCGCGGACTCCTGCCCATAAAGTTTAATAAAACTCCTAGAGGTAACTTTGGCCCTCACTCAGAGCCCTCGTCGCTGGGGCGTGGATTTGGACACCACCTTTAGTTCCAAATGAGAGGCAAGGGTAAGCGCGCAGATGAGTCAGTGTTTTCCCAATAGATGGCTAGCTCACTAACGTTGCGTCATGGCGCCGAGACAAAAACTTTACCCAGGTGGCGCTGGTTCTCGCACTCCAGAGACTAGGAATGATGCGAATAGCATTCGCGCTCGACTTCATGGCCCAAAAAAAGAGCTACGTTGTGGTCACTATAGGTTGTAACTTGCGACGAGGCTATACCTGTAGTGTGCTCTTGGTCTCGATGAAGCACGATGCCGTCTCGTAGCCGTAGTAGTCGACGTCCGTGGTGAGCCATATCTGGAAGCGTGGCTCGTCCCACTGGGCCGGGAAGGGCGAGCTGCAGAGCGAGACCTTGTTGCGCAGCCGCAACTTGCCGCAGTTGTGCACCGTCCACGTGTGCGTGATGCTGTGCGAGTGCAGGTACGTCTCGCTCGACGTCGCCGACGACATGGCGGGCCACTATAGGCTGCTGCTGCTGCCGCTCCCTTCTTTGGTAGACGCTACTGTACTTGGGCTTCTGTCGCCGCGATTGCGCCTTCTCGTTGTCGTCGTCTTCTTCCGCACGTGCAAGCGTTCACCAGTGTTGATGATGATGATGATCCCATGCATTGACCGGTGCCCACAACGGGTACTGGCCAAGAAGTGGGCGGTAGAACTTTAAGAATAATATCATTTAATGCGATTAGCATTCTTTGAGAACTTTACCCACTTTCCAGTTTCTCAGTTTGTATCCAACCTATTTCGCGCCAGCTTGGGTCACTTTGTCACCATTGCATTAACGAACACGGCAACGTTTCTCGTGTCTTGAGCTATTCGAGGCCGAACATCTTTCTTGCCGAGCGTTTAGGAGACATCAGCTGGTCTTAGAACTTGCATTTTCTGCGTAACGTTAATTCGCGAACACCATCGGATCTGATCTAAAGGACAGCATAGAAGTGCGACTGATGGAATAAATTTTCCTTGAATGAAAAATAGAATATGTGTGCAATGGATTGCAATAAAATCCTGGCAAAAGCGTTCGTACACTCGAAGCACAGTAGGGTGAACAAGAGCACGTAGACATATCTTCCAACCTGTGAACTTTAAAATTCGTAAAATCCCGCGGTCGCGACAGTGAGTGATTGAGAGGGAGAGAGCAGGGGGAGGGGGGACTGTAGTTACACGTTTTTGTTTTCTTCTCTGAAGCTTGCTCTGAATACACGCCTTGTGAATGATACATACGCACTTTCCTAACGGTCAATTACTTTAGACGCAGAATTCTAGTAGCATCAAACTTCGAACAACAGAGACTGATAATCAAAACGTTGTTTTTAGATTGCAGTGACCTTTTCAGCGACTGTGCTGTTGCTAGTATCGCGTGCTTTTGGAACTTGTCCGTATAAACGGGTTAGAAGCAGGTACCCTCTCGCATTTTTTCACCATCAGAAGACTTCCAGCGGAAAGTTCGAAGATCAATCAGTGAAACTTTCTCGCAAACATAACTTATTTTTCGGAAAACTTGATGCAACATTCGTAATATCGTAAAAGTAGCCCAAGTTCGTAAGCATTATGAAAAGTTCGCGAGGGTTAAGAGGCATGCGTAGACCAATAACTAAAGAACATTGTTTGCAGCGCCAGTGCCAACGTATGGTGACGTGTTGCAGCTAAATATCTTCTATGCCCATTTGTGTTTTAACCGTGTGCTGGCGTCGCTCTAAAACACCCGTGTACTTAGATTTAGATGCACGTTAAAGAACCCCAGGTGGTCGAAATTATTCCGGAGTCCCCCACTATGGCGTGCCTCATAATCAGATCGTGGTTGTTGTTGTTGTTGTTGTTGTTGTTGTTGTTGTTGTTGTTGTTGTTGTTGTTGTTGTTGTTGTTGTTGTTGTTGTTGTTGTTGTTGTTGTTGTTGTTGTTGTTGTTGTTGACCTGAGTGGTTGTGGCGAATACCCACAGTGGGGTATTGGCCATGAATCGGGTGGTTATATTCGGTGCATAAAAACAAGGGAATTAAGGAATAGAATACTGGAGCTTAGAAAGGAAGATTTTGTGAGAGGAGAAGAAAAAAACAAACAAGTTAATAATAGGTTTAAAAAGAAATAAATTAATAAAAGAAAACTATGGTGGTAAAGGTGACAATAAGTTTAGCATGGTAATCGATTTGATTCAATGAGATAATTTTGGATTGCCAAGCAAGCATTTCTGTGGCTGAACCCAATAATCGAGGCTCCAAAAGATAGATTTTTTGCACTTAAGCCTCAGTTTTTTTTTTTTTTGCGCATTATGATGGTGATCATAACTATGGCACATCCCCGAATCATCGAATGTCACGGGTCCGAAAGGCAGCTGGAATCTGGGGATCCTCCTTTGTTTTCATATATATTTATTATTGGTCATTCATACTGACTGTTCAAGAAAAAGAACTGTCTTCTCTACTTCCTTTCATTTACTTACTGTGATTTGTTCATTACTATATATCTTTAAAACTGATCCCTCTAATACGTTTAAGTCCTCTCGGCTCTTGGTTGGACGCCTATCCCCTCGACTCCAGAGTGGATAGGCGTCGCTGCCTTTAACATTATCATCATCATTTTGGAATCCGGGGGTCAATTGTCGGGACACCGTCAGATTGCGCTTCAGTGTCAAATCTTGTCAGCTCTGTTGGCTTGACAGGGACGCTGCGGTCTCTCTTACGGGCTCAAAACGCCAACATGGCGGAACTTGACAATGTCCACAAAAGCACCCCTGCTTGGATGTGTATACGGACCACTCGTCGCTGCAGGTGGCGCTGTGGACGCTGTCACGGTTGGTAAACACGCATCGGCCAGTGCGCAACGCTGCGTGGCGCTGGCGTGTCATGCGGCCTGCGAGGACGGCAGCTGCCCTGCTGGGCTGGGCCGTCCTCTCGCTGGTCGTTGCGGCGGCCAACAGCGCGGAGGGCGGCGCGGCCCGGCCTCCGCAGCCACTGGTGCTCACCCGGGAAGGCCGTGTGCTCGGGGTGCGCACCTCGTTCGAGGGTCGGCCGCTGCACGCCTTCTACGGCGTGCCGTACGCCCGACCGCCCTTGGGACGCCTGCGGTTCCTGCCCCCGGTGCCCGTCACATCGTGGCGCCACGTGTGGAGCGCACGCCGCTTCAAGGGGCCCTGCATGCAACGCCTCGATGAGGTCCACTACCCGGTGCACTTGAAGATGCTGCAGAACGCCTCCGAGGACTGCCTCTACCTCAACGTGTGGACGGCAGTCCCTGACCAACAAAAGGTGCTTCGGTCGGGGATGCCACATGTAGTATAGTAACTTAATGAGATCTTGTCGGAGAAGAATATATTGATTGCTTGTTTAGTCTTCTCCTTAAAAGCTAATGCCGTGGCTTATAGCTAGAGTCTTTCCTCATTCGGGTTGCTCTGCATATCGAAAAAGGAAGTGCTGCTAATCTTCGTCTATGTACGCGTCATATCTCCAGAACCTTATAACCCGTATACAATCACCTGTGCTTCGCCTATTGTTTTCGCTGTGACCAATGATCCTTCTGTTGAGGAGCTAAAGTGTTGCGTTTATTTAACGAAGACTTGTGGACAACTTATTCTTCACAGTTTTCGGCGTGTGGCCTTCTATTCCATCATGAGCATCACCAGTCGAGCATAGATGCTTACCCCGTCATCATCTTTATTTTGTCACAGTTCAGGAGAGAAAGTCGTGCTGTATTGTACACCGACCACATTTACGTCCTGCAGTGGGCATAAATAGGCTGATGGTGATGGTGATAGTGGTGGTGGATCGGTCACTGAGCAGCTTGAGATGCAAACGTAGCTGCATGTATTTTCACATTAAAAACATGATGTGTCATGCTATAGTGCGAGTTTAACTATGGCATAGAAATAAAAGTTGGTTGCGCAAGAAGGCCTTTTTGATGCAGGACTCGCCGTACTCGCCGGGACTCGCCACAGGTCAGCTCACAGTGCTCAATCGTGCCACAGGTCTTGCTCTCGCTCGGTGTGAAAAAACAAAAACAAAATAAAGTGCTACTACAAGGTCGAGAAAAGTGTAACTCCCTTTACGACCATTCACATCCAATGACGACGTTCATTCTCCAGAGGAGACAGCCAAACACACTTTTCTGTTTCGGTTGCTCAAGATTACCTCATCGCCCCTTTTCACACGAGCATGTACCTAATGCCCGTGTTTGGTTTCTTCAGTGGAATAAATGAATTACTGTAAATATTTCCTACATTACGATTGCCATGTTTTAAAGGGTAGCTACATTTGAACACTCTAGATGATACTACTAATTACAGTCTTCTCGGGCTCATCCAGCCATGGTTGCGGGGTTGCCGACGCCCAACGTAGATGGATGTACGTTAAACTTCGGTGTAACCCCCATTGCTAATTTTTGTTTGTTCCCTGTTTAAGGGGCGTGTTTGAGGTTGAAGTTTTGATTCTCAGTTTGACAGGAAAGTGTACGCTTTTGTCATGACCGGCTAGATGGCGTGACGCAATGTAAGATCGGCGGGAACTGCGGCATTCTACGACAGCTAGGTCCCAGAGTTGCTGGCGCCGCCATATAATCACGCGGAATCTGATTTGACTTGTCGTGAAGGTCACGTCTGGCACTGTCCTGAAGCCCGTGGTGGTCATCCTACACGGCGGAGTGTTCAGCTTCGGCAACACCGGTTCCCTCCTTTACGATGGCTCGGCACTGGCAGCGCTGGGCAACGTGACCGTGGTGTCGATGAACTTCCGACTCGGGGTGTTCGGTTTTCTGGACGCCATGAACAGACAGGCACCCGGCAACGTGGGTCTTCTGGACCAACGCATGGCTCTCCTATGGGTGCGCCGCAACATTCAGGCCTTCGGTGGCGATCCCGAAAAGGTAAGCCGGGCAACGGTGGAGGCTTGGTGCAAACCGCGCTTCTTTCTCTCACGTTCCCGCCATCCACACCTCCGCTGTGTCGAGCCTTGGCCAAAGCTTGTACTGTTTCGTAAGCTGTTTCCCCATTATTTGGCAGCCCACAAAGATAAACAACCGATATTTAGACGAAGTAATCTTGGTCGATTTCCCCACTCGCTGTGCTGTGGAAAAATTCACTGTACTTTGCCTGACACATGGCTCATGTCTTTCTCACCGATCTTTTCAAGTTTTACTATACATTTCAATATGCTGAAATTATTTTTCGTCACACGAAAGTGTCGTGCCGTTAGACGTACGGCTGTTAGGAGGCTATTGTCTGATATCGGCGCCTGTCGTTAACCGTAACGTCTGCTTTAGATACTCTGGACGGCTTTTCTGCGGCTTAAGAGGAGGCGCACGCTCTAACATGTGTGAAAAATCGCAATGCTGGCTGAATATTGTGTATGTATGTTGGCAATTATCAGTGATGCATAGACCATAAGCCGCGTTTTGTGGTGATATATTAACGATGGAATTTTTTTTCCTCTTTATCGATAGTCACCTGTGGTAGCCGACAAAGTTTGCAGTGTTTATAATTCTTTCAAGCTCAGTTCTATTATTATTCATCTGTTATCTTTTGTTCGTCCTCCTCATGGCATGTCTCACGATTTGGTGGTCTTTAAACGAAAGAGTGAGCCAAGTGAGTGGCCAGGCAGCTAGGGCAGATGCATGGGTGGGCGAGTGAGTGAGTGAGAGGGAGTTAGTGAGTCAGTTTGTTAAAGAGTTATTGAATGTGTGGATTTCTCATTGAGTGAACCAGTGAGTGACCGAGCTAGTCAATCAGTGAACACACCTACGTTGCCCTTTTCATACCGTTTGCTTTCGTTAATAATTTTCCGGGCTTATCAGAAAACGTCTCTAACGCTTAGGACATACCATTGATTCTTCTTTGACGAGTTGCGCTTCTTGCAATTGCCTTGAAGTATATATATATATATATATATATATATATATATATATATATATATATATATATATATACGGCGTGGACAATTCTACATCCTGTGTGTTTGGTTCGGGCTTCGGTGACTTGAATCCTGGGAATATTTTTTAAAAATTATGATCTTGAGTGCAGTTGTGATAGTGGCTGCTCGTGTATTATGGCGAATGCATGATGAATGTTCCCGGAGTATTTACCTACCTTGTGATCACTAGCGCTCATCGTGTCTTGGATCCTCAAGTGTGTACTGTTTGCATTAGATGCAGCGTGAATACACACGAAGTCTAACGTGATTGCCTGCCCCAGCTTAGCTACATAGAAACAAAGACCAGGACACGTAGTCGTATTGCTTGTCTGAGCGTGTACGACGCTGACAGTCGTGAACGTACTGGCTGATAAACCACTGGCGGCTACCTGTACCTGTCGAATACGTTTTCACTTGGCGCAAGTTTGAAAAACGCACTACTGAAAATGTCTGTATTAATGCCTGGCAGGTGACTCTCCTGGGCCTCAGTTCGGGCGCCGCGTCGGGCGGGCTTCATATGACGTCGCCCCAAAGCCGGGGCCTCTTCCA
Organism: Dermacentor silvarum; assembly: GCF_013339745.2. Classification (NCBI taxonomy): domain Eukaryota; kingdom Metazoa; phylum Arthropoda; class Arachnida; order Ixodida; family Ixodidae; genus Dermacentor; species Dermacentor silvarum. The sequence goes on along the minus strand of NC_051164.1, from coordinate 111,068,294 downwards.
CGCCGCCATCTTGGAAGGAGGCGGGCCCCTGTGCGATGCGTTCGTCGAGCCGTCCCGCCGTAGCCTGGAGCGCGCTAACCACCTGGCTGGATTGCTTAGCTGCTCGCGAATGGGCGCAGAGCTCGGGAACCTGCCCGGACAGGCGAGCTCAGCTTCTGTTTTGAGGCTTATACATGGTACAGTAAAACTTGGGGAAAAAGAAAAAGAACGGGGTTGGCAGTGTGGAGAATTAGAACTTGTGTTCGTCGCTTTCTTCACCGTTTCTTGTTGTCGGCCGGTACTGCTATGGATTCCTTTTTTTCAAGTTAGCGAAGTAGCTTCCACTTTGAATCTTGGTAACCACATTATACGTGGTGGTTCATCTAAAACCCTCTTAAACGTGCATTATCCTGGGCGGATAACTCTAAATGGTATTTTCACTCTGGTATAGTTCCGTAGCATGATCGGGCGGCGGGCATTTGTGGACGCCCGTCCACAAATGCGCTCGTCAATGCGCTCCGCAGCAGTGCTTCGAGTAAAATGTGTGGAGCTTATTCCAACTAATTTGGCAGTACGGCGTTCGAACATGGGAGCTAAGAATGTGCAGTTCAGAATTACTGCAAAAAAAAAAAGGGTTGGGGGTGGGGGGTGGCCACTTTTGTCGTTGAATTCAGAGCCGCAGACCATCACACACAAACCACGACACGAACGTCTAGTATGGATATCGAAGTTTTTATTTCAGCGTACCTGCAGATCCGTTCATATGCATGGGTTCGGCTGCGATCCCGATGATTACTTCTGCGCGGAAAACGGTATATTTCGTCATACAAGTTATCTACAAATAAAAAAAATTATTTTCTCGTGCATAAAGTGAATGTACTATATAGAATATGCGTTTATATACATTTCTGATACATTACAGCACTTCGGTGCACTGTGTTAGCATTTTAAGAGAGACCAACAACGCGCATTACCACTTTTTCTGTTTGTTTCATACTTATGCTCCTCTGTGTTCGGGCCCAGTGCGCCCCTGGAATTTAGAACCAGCTGCGCCAGTAAGCGCTGTCGCCGTTCACTTGTATAGTGACGATATCCCAGGACATGATGAGCGTATGGCATAGGAATCGCGGCGTTGGGAAATACCCCGTGTGACTGACCGCCACCACTGCGCGCTCTCAGGTGCTGGCCTGCCTGCGCAGCCGTCCAGCCGAAGACCTGTTGTGGGCGCAAGAGCGCGTCGCGTCCAGCTCCCTGAGCTCGTTCGTGGCAACGTACGGGAACTCGTTCCTTCCCAAATCTCCGTGGAAGTCCAAGTACCTGCCGGTGCCGCTGCTCATCGGGACGTCGAGCAACGAGGGCAGCCCTTTCGTTGCACGCCGATGCTTCGAGCAGCCGCCCAGGTGCGACACCCGTATACTCGCGGTCCTTGCGTTCCGGCATATGGAGCCTGGTGAACTTTATGTACGCGCTCTGCTTAGCTAAGCACGTACAGTGTTCTGAAGATTGGCCGCGACCGCCGCAGCGCATTTGCTGTACAACGCTGTTAACCGCAGGTCGATATTGAGCGTACAATCAAAAGCCGGGACATGAGGCCTAAGTTCTTGACTTTCCTGGAAATTCTCCTGGAAACAGGAACAGTTTAAACAACTTTGAAGCTGCTATAGCAATAGTTGTATCGGGAAGCGTTGCGCGTACAAATGGACAAACACAGGAAAAAAGACGTGAACGGATAGAGCGCTCTATCCGTTCACGTCTTTTTTCCTGTGTTTGTCCGTTTGTACGCGCAACGCTTCCCGATACAGCTATGCACCAACTCGCCCAGCAAGAAACTCTTCTAAACTACCTATATAGCAATAGTGTCGGTGCAACATGCTATGGACTGGCGCGAGACATCCTGAGAGCCGTCTTATTGCAGTTCATTGTATCCTGGTTCGTCCATTGTAATTTGCCATTACTTTGCTGCATGGATGCTCTGTGGGCTTCTGAGAAAAAAAAAAAGAACGAAAAGAAAAAAAAGAAACGTATACGCTAAATAAAAAAGATTAGCGGCAGGGGAAGAGGGCACTTGGACTGGCCGTATGTGCAGGACTATAGCAGCAGGTGATCTGGTAAAGTTAACAAAACATCGTTGGGAACCTTTTTTTATTTATTTTAATTTTTATTCAGTATACGCGGGTGCGAGCTCCTTTCGAGGTTGCCATCTTTGGAGGATTGGAAGACGTACTTGGAAGGGGTGCCTCTGCCTTGTGTAATTTAACATATAAGTACGTAACGGAAGCACAGTCAAGGACGAAATGATCGCGGTTCGTTCAGGATGAAAGTGGCTGGTTTGGGAAGGACGAGAGTCTCTAAAAAGCTAGCCAAGGTGATACAAATAAAAGCTTAGATGTGCTGTAGAAGCAACGTACGCCAGCCACACAAATGCAGCAAATATTCGAGGTTTTATTTCGTCTGCTCAGCGGCAACCGCTCTGCCTTAGTTTCAAAACACAATCCAACTTTCTTGAATGGGACACTTGACATAGCATTTGCCTAGGAATAGGTTTCGTGTTGCATTGAATAGTAAGAAATGACATTGATAATGCAGTGCATAGTATGTCGATACACAGTCACAGAGCTCTCTATGCGGAGTGGTGAGATTGCTTTCAGTTTTCATTTACAAAATATCGCAGGTGAACCTACAGTTTCGTCAAATTAACCAGAAGATCACAATATGCAGCACCTAGAGATGTGGGCAGAATGGCTTGCGTGTCTTGTGGCAAAACTGATTCGATGGAGGGATTGGTACCAGGAAACAGGTTGTTGCCGAATCTTTTTTGCATTTAACGACCCCCAAGATTTGTACAGCTTGGCGAGTAGTGCACGAAGTCACTGGGGGCCATTGTTTCTAACGCCTACACTCGAAGAGTGCTGCAAGATTGTGGCTGGCGCACAGGCTGAACAACCGGAGCGAGGCACTGAAGATGGTGGGTGGCCTCCTCGAGACTTACAAGATCCCACTGCCCTCCGGTCGGCCACCCATGGAACCTTACCTGGAGGTAGCCAGCAGCAAACGGAGAGCCCCGCAGCCGGAGGAGGACCTCAGGCGCCTGGTCGCCGACGTTTTCGGTGACGCCGCGCTTCACTGTCCCTGCAGGTGCTCACCTCCTTCACTCGTAGAGATTCTAGAGAATTCATGTAGTAATTGGTCGGTTATTGATGCGATTAGCATTCACAGTGGTGGTCTTGTGGTAGAGCGTCCGCCTGAGCTGCGAAAAGTCGAAGGTTGCATTCCCACCGCCGCCGGGAACCCACTGGTTATTTCAAAATGGGCACACGCGTACCCCGGCCTGGCGCTTGGATTTTTTCGGGAATGATACGCTTGGGCAAGGAGCCTGCGCCCTTAAAATTCCGTCTAAACCTTCGTGAGCACAGAAAAAAACGGAGTCTGGTGGTACCATGCTGCCAACTTCCCATCAGGTGGGTGTCCTTGAAAGCATCTGGAACTCCCATAGTTTCCGAGCACAGGGCCGGGAGCGTGCTTGTACCTATTTAGCAAGGTACCCGCCGGCAGCATTCGTCTGAACCCCACAGCAGCGGCAAATGCTGGACTATTTCTGCAAAGCTGTGGTGGGACAAGCGGTGCCCGGAGTCCTTCTCTCAATTTGGGGCCCCCTTTCGAGATGAGAACCCATCTAAACAACCGAGCGCCGGGTCGTGGTACATCTCTACTCATTAGTAAGCCGGCGCCTCTGGCAGAGGCCCCGGAGCCCTCCAGTGCGCTCTTTCTAATAGACCATGTACTGCTTTAGGACATTTGATCCAATCAATCAATCAATCAATCAATCAATCAATCAATCAATCAATCAATCAGTTTACATTTCCATAATGTGCTTCCATTTCGCGAACTTACCAGCGTTAAACTGGTAAATGATTTGTGTTTTGCCCATATATGAGTGCACTAGAAAGTGACCTTCAGGGAAAATTCGCATAAAACTTGTTCGATGTATGTAAAGCATTTCAAGGTATAGCATAAATAGCTTCAAATACATGCGAATGCATAGGAACGCCAAGTGTCACGAAACCAGAAACGATGTGGTCAGCAGTCCTGACACGTGCTCTTGAAGTCCTGTAGCGCATACGCTGCGGTGACTTTTCAAGCAGGTCGCTCAAGCTCCAATTGACGACACAATAAATTTCCTTAAAGGGCGAGGCATGGGCGCGCTTGAACGCAAGACCATGAGAAATGTTTTGGTTCAAGCACTTACGTTGACTGGAGGTATCTGGGCTCACCGAAAGCAAGACGCGCGTCTGTTTAACTCGTTCATAAACCGACCTCTCTATTGCGTTGAATCCCCGGCGGAATGGTCTTGGTAACTCAGTACATTAGTGTGAAGCGGCCGCACCGAATCCTGGTCATTGCATTCTCTCTATGGGGGGCGCACAGACGCCACAATATTTTCGAAAAGGCGTTCATAAATTGTCCGAATCGATTTCGGCGTGCCAACGGCCGGAAGCCAAATGCGGATAACTTGCGTGACACTTGACACTATCTGGGCGCTGTTCGAGTTCGGAATGCCGACAGGACCTGTTGTGCCTCGCCGCATTTCTTCTGGTAGAACCACTGTGCCGGTTGTACCGAGTTTAACTTGTCGACGTCAAACGCGGCGAGCGCAGCAGATGATTCGAACTTGTAGACAGTTTTAGAGTACCGTTTGTCGCCCTACGTACGTTAAACGTAAACACCTTTGCGGGACGCAGTGGCGCAATGAGGGGGGGGGGGGGGAATTCGGGTGTTGTAACCCCCCCCCCCCCCTGAGGCCGAGTTAATCCCCCCCCCCCCCCCCCGTGTCCAGCCCCACCAGTCCAACGTGTACCTTCAGCGCTCTGCTCATATTGTCATTACAATTCAGGTGGTGGCTTGAGGTCGAATTTTCCTGATTAACAAAAACACTTCATCACTGTCTTGTAGCTATTCATTCACGCTTAAATTACTTTGAGTAAAACGCTGAAGAAATACACATCGTCATCATCCTTGGTGTCATTATTAAAATTATTAGGCATTTTATTTGCTGTTTTATTGCTCTGGCTAAAACAAGGTGCTTGCTTGATTGCTCCCCCCCCCCCCCAAAAAAAAAAAAGAAAAAAAATTATCCCTCTCAAATAGTATACCTCTGAAATACTTCCGATATTTTTCAACTCGCAAAGCGCCATCACCGGCGTCACACTTTTTCCATATGTGGCAACGTTTTTAGATTATTTAATCTAAAAACGTTGATATGTGGTCACGCAGCTAACGTAAGTTTGACTTGGGCTGTCGATGCCAAGCTCGCCGAACATGCTTGAGTAGTGCATGCTAGATAGTGCAAAAGTGCTTCGACTGGGGCTGCTTGGTATGGTGTGATGACGGTGGATTGATGCACTGCAGAGTTGAACACACGGACACTGGCAAAGAAACAAGAAAGGAACACGGACCTAGATCGTCGCACCACCAATCTGCGTGTTTTTCTCCGATGCAACGTCACCACGTCAAGCGCGCGTTTGTCGAGGTGTTCCTTACGAGTTGTTTCTTCTCACGGCGCAGGCTTTTCGCGGAGTGGCATGCCAAGGGTGGCCAGCCTGTGTTCGTGTACAAATTCTGCTACGCGACCTCGTCACTGTACGTGCCCGAGTGGATGGGCGTTCCGCACAGCTCCACCTTCTGGTACATGAGCGGGGTGCCACTGCGGATGCCCGAGCGATTCCACGAGGTCGACAGGACGCTCAGCCGAGAGATGGTGCGCGTCGTCGCGCACTTTGCCGCGCAAAGGCAAGTAAGCCTTTGGTTGTCGCTTCAGGAAAGGGACCCGTTTGGCTGCTGGCCTTACTCGTAAACTGAGGCTGTGTTCCAGTACTTGCCGTAGACAGCTAAACAGACAGCAAAGCGGACAGCGGCCACCTTAAGTCTCATTTCAATTCTGACGAAGCCGGCAAAGAAGACAACTCCGGGAAGTCGGCATTGAACTCAATAACGATGTACAGTCTGTTTCACACTTAGGGGAAATCTCGGAGCGCATTGCATCGCGATGCGGCGAGCGCTGGAGTTAGGTGCCGGAAGCAGCTCGCGCAGGCGCAGACGCGCGAGGCGCGTTATCTTGCGTCGAGCTGTCGACGCGGTTCAAGATAACGCGCCTCGAGCGTCTGCGCCTGCGCGAGCTGCTTCCGGCACCCGACTCCAGCGCTCGCTGCATCGCGATGCAATGCGCTCTGAGATTTCCCCTAAGTGTGAAACAGACTGTACCCTACTTTGATGGCGGAAAGATGACTAAAGATGGAGGCTGAGTAGCCTGCCTGAAAGCTCGGCGGAAAGTTCGCCTGCACACGTAAAAACGTCGACAAGATTGACTTTTTTTGCAAATAAGGTAACCCACGTTACCTTTTTCTTGGGTTCGCAGGCGCGAAGTATTAAAATATAGCCTTGATCGTTTTCCTTACCCCTTTTGTCGACGCAGGTTAGCGTCAAGTCGAAGTCGGGTTCCAAATGCATTCCAATAATTCGGGTGAAGGCAGACTGCTTTCAGTGCTGACCACAAGTAAAACACCCTGAGAGGATACGGTTTATCTATCTGGTTGCTTGTATCACGGTTCTCTTGTCGAAAAAAAGAAAACGAAAAAAAAAAAAAAAACGTGAGCAACCACTAATGGTGCAATGCTGGAGTAAACAGCGGAGCTGGTGATCACCTTGCTTTTCTTCCAGGTTTTACTATAGGCTTGGTTAAGTTTTGCTAGGAAATGCTAAGTGCTGCTCTGCCAACAACCGCGCTCGTCGCTCGTCCGCACCGTCTCTTATCTCCACACGGCTCTGACCTTTATGCGCCGTGCATTCGCCGCTCAGTTTCCGTTGAAGCGATAGACCGCACGTACCTTCGCCCGCTGCGGCGTATGCTTGCTGCCAGCGTTTTGACAGTCGTCTGCAGTCATTCAGTGTGATCTATTCGTGTTTGTTTGTGCGCGCTCACACCACGCTTGTTCATTCAGTTAGTAATAGTCGGGCCACATTTTCCAACGCGCGCTACACATGTAATGCTGCCCGGATCGGCAGTGCAGCGCTACAGGTGTGTAACTTCGCACGCGCTGCCTACGGGAAGCGCTTCTCATCAACACCACCGTTTCACACGCGCCTTCTCGTGGTCATCGAGTCTCTCTTCATGTCGGTCTACTTACGCCGCAGCACACCTGCTTACTTAATCAGCTCATGTTTACTACAATTCATATTGCTACCAAAGCCGTTCACCTTAATTCGTATGACATTGCTGTGTTGCTATCGCATTCATTGCTTCGCCCTTAGGGCGAAACTGTGTCTTTTTTCTCTCTCTCTCTCTCTCGCTCTCATTTTCTCTTTCTATCTCCCGAGCATAGCACTAGCTCGCCGCTCGAAATGCTCTCCTTCCCTCTCCTTAACTTCCCCTGTCAAGGCTAAAGTCCCTAGATTTTCTGCTCTTTGAAAGCAAATATATATATATATATATATATATATATATATATATATATATAGAGAGAGAGAGAGAGAGAGACTTTTAGTCAAGGCAACATGTGCTCGGCACGGAGAGGAGGCGAAGCAACACCGCTCCGCGAGGTGGTTGCTAGGCAACGCGCGGTGACGTCATCGTTCAGCAATGTTTTTTGTTAACGCGTTACGGACTGACGGTCGGCTTAAACAGCTCCGCTGCTAAAACAATGCCTGCATGGGATTAACGTGGCATTTATAGGGGTCTTGACCCCGGCCGCTTACGGCACAGTGGTTTTATTGCCGGCAATTGATGCGCTATCGTGATGTGTGGTTTGAACTGTGAATGCGTAGTGAAACATGCTGGAATCTCAAATATATTATTTCTCATATGTTTACCTTGCTAACGCAGCACATAAAATATTTTCAGGTAACGAAATCATCAGACTGCTCTAGTGAATTCGGGAAACCAGAAGGTTGAGCATAATTTTGTCTGTAAAACCGCCACACGAAGGTTTGGTGACCTAAATTTGGCGTTGCAACGTTGCTGGGGCGATATGTTGACAGTGCTGAGAACGATGCACTCTGATGGATAGAACATGCAAAATGTTTTGCCTCTTTCTTTATCAGTGCCTTGCCTCAAGGTAATGTGTGCGAATAACAATTGCCTGCTACTTTTGAAGTTTATTGTGAGTTGAGCCTTAGCCACAGCTTGCCGCTGTTGCCGTAGTACGATTGCCACGTACGATGTTTTGTGACTGAGGACTGATATCAGCAATGCTTAATGTTACAAGTTTCTAATAAGAACATTTACACCTCTGGTCTATGTAACGTAGTAGTGCCTAATAGTAAATATACTCAACCGAGTACTTAGAATGCAAGAACTGCGTCATTGCACCCTAAATGTCTCGAACGAGAAAATGCGTCTTCAGAATATATTATTATTTAGGTTCTTGATCGAGTTGAATAGCAAGTGGCGATAAATATTTCGCGAATATAAATTATACGGAAACATCGTAATCACGCTGATTAATTTTGTCAGAAGCATGTCTGCTTTAAAGACGTGCTTGCGTTTGGAAACGCAGGAGCGGCATTTTGTGTTGGGCCATATATGGGTCAGTATCCTGTTGTGATGCGCATAACAACCCTGTGGTACCCTGGTTCGTTGCTGTGAAAACAATAACGAAAGTGTGCCGAGATTGTGGAAGCGTGTCCTGTCACGTCGTGGTGTCGTCATAAACCCGCTTTCGCGGAGGTGCACGTGACATGAGATTTCGTTGCTTCTAGACGTCTCCTTTGACCGCCTTTTAACGCGTTCAAGCGCGACGTCGTAAAAGAACACGTCTCCTGTGCATCTTCATTCGTGACACGCAGTTAGCCTTGTTGATATCGTTATAGTTATCGTGCTTCTGCGTTTGCTGTGCGTACGATATTCTTATGACCATGCATCGTTGCGGGAGGTAGGACTTACTTTAGTCAGTAATCGCAGCGCACGTACCGCACCCAGTACTAATCTACCCAGCTTTTTCCCCGGCGTATGCAGTTCCCATAAGAGTTGACAAGCACGTTCTATTTTCGCGCCCCAGTTCTTTGCTATTTGCTGCACCGTCTTATGATAAATACTGGTGTTATCAGTTGAGTTGCTGCACGCGCTGATATAGCTGTCTGGCCAGCCACATGACACTCTATTACTAACCTTTGCTAATTGCTATTAACAGAACGTGAGCCTCTTGCTAGAACTTCCCTGTAGAGTCCGGGAAGTCTCCCTGCTCTGCTTATTCTCTACAAAGCAAGCAGGTGACGTTGCGCATTTAACATGCAAAGTGAAACGTGAATAGCTTTGAAATTCTTAGAGCACAAATATATGCGAATTTGGTACAAAATCACTACTGTGCGGACCTGAAAGATCAATCTGCGCGAGCTAATCCATGCGTGAATTCGTCGTTCCTGCGTCAATAACGGTACAAAGAGAGACGTATACATAGGCTCCAGCCAGATCTGTTTGAAGGAAACTTAGTGATTTTAACAAAACATGAAAACAATCTTTTTTTCAACCGTAAATATTAAACACAACTTCAGGTATTATTGCTCTGTATTAAGGACTTCATGTCTAGCGGTGCTGAGAAGGCTCCTACAAATTGAGCACCCCCCTGAAAGCCGGCAACCTATAAACGTCAGCTCGTCGTAGTTTGTACAACGAAAAAAAAAAAGAAATTAAAAAGAAAGGAAACGTTTTAAGGGCGACAGATGCATCAAACGGCGAATCTGACGCTCTTCTTCGTTCTATAGCTTGGTTGGAATTATTCAGGTAAACTTCGAAGTCAGTGCCTGTGTATCTTTCTGTCGTATTTTTAGCGTCGTTAGGACGTTTTCGAGACGTCGAATCTCGCTGCACTTCTTTTTAGCGCGTTCCCGATCTCCTCGGTATACTCGTAGCTTACACAGAGCTGCTCGGCTGTTGTGACGTACACGGTGGAAATAGAGCGCCCATAGGCAGAGTCGTGCGCGTGCACGCTCGCGCGCGCAGCGAGAGCTGCTTCCGCCGGTAATGAGTGCGGCTGCTCGCGCGGCGCTGAACCCGAAAGGGTCCCCCGCTGAGAGCGAACCGCTTACGACGACGACAACGATTCTTCCTGCGCGATTTTTCGCGCGCCTAGCGCGCGCCTCGACGCTCCCGTCTCCGCTTAACGCGCGCGGTTTAATGGTCTGCTGGCTCGGCGAGTATCGTTTCGCTTCCAGCTGGCGCCGTGGGAGATGCTGCCGTGCGCGCGTTCGAGCGTCGCTATGATTGTGGAGTGCTTCGCAGCCGTCACGTCGACAACTGCGACGTACGGCGCTTGCCAGGGACGCGAGGCCGTGGTCGGAAGCGTGTGGACACGACATCATTAGGGGCGCGACAGCGCTGAACCTGACGCAAGTTGATGAAATCGCTTGTTAAAGAAAAAAGATAAAAGGAGAACGGCTCGTGCGCGATAAGCAAGGGCACACGCATGAAAAGGTTTACGAGATAGGGATGTTATCAAACGCATTTTAACATATCATTAAAAAAGAAAAGCACAGATGCACCTGAGAATTCTCAACGAACCTGTGACAGCGAGCCAGTTGAACCGCGCAACGTGCTTAAAGCGATAAGATCAGTCACAATGTAATCGTTGTGACGAGGAACTAACGTCTCACTGATGCGCGTGTTTTCAGCTTTGTTCGAAACAACATATTCAGCTTGTTAAGGTGTACGCTAAACGCGCCTGTTTTATGTGAGGATGGCAGTAAGGTCACTTGTTGAACGCAGCTGGAATACGGATGTAGCATTCGGCGGCTGTTTGACTTGGGTGACTGCGACTACCGTGTCAGGCGCACGTACTGCACGCACTTTGTACCTGGTGTGTCCAAAAAGGAGGCAGAGTGTAAATCTAGGGGCACAGGAAGCATTTAAGAAGGGAGGAGATGAATACTTAATTAAGGAGGAGGCTATGCGGGTTACGTGTCTCAAATCTTTGGCTGAGTGTCTCGGCCACGGCCACACAACCACGCGCTTTGATAGTGCCGAATAGCAGAGATGAGACTGCTGCCAAATATGGCTGCAAGAAAACCAGTAATTAGCCAGCACACATACCAAACAGCTATACACATGATGGATGATGGTGCTGGTGTCACCAAGGTCTAGCTAAAAGTGTACCAGTATGTGAACACGGCATCGAACATGTACATGTACGTTGAACAATTTGCCTAAAGTACGCGCTGCTCGTTACGCGTAGCATTTTAATACATGATGATGCCCATGATGCTGATTGATGTTTCTTGGCAGAGATTATCTTGTACAACGACTCCTCGCTAGCGCTCACACCCTGCGCTAAAATTCTCGGGTGGCTACATTTGGTCGTCGTGGCTCGCTCAGGGTTCCGGGGGCCTTCATGGGCCAGCCGTGGGCGCCGATGTCCAGCGGCTCCTCGCTGGCCATGCACCTGCATCCGCACCAGGCCGGCGTACGAAAGGACGAACGCTCATCGTACTGCCAGTACTGGAATTCCCGGGATCTCTGAGCGTCTGCCCCTGCACTTTGCGCTACTACCACGCGGGGCACGGTCCGTTCGAGCATTGGCAAGCTTCAAGAAGCCTCCAAAACCCCGTGACCACGAGAACGCCGCTACACCTAGAGCTGTGACCCCGAGATACGAAGGCCGTGTGCAGATGACAAACTGTAACGTCAGACGCACGCTATACCCTTCCCCCGGAAACTTTGTTTCTGAGATGGTGGTGTGGGAAGAAATAGAGGGGTGCAGGATTTAAGGACACCTGCGTGCGTGGGTGCCTGTGTGTCGGTAAATTGGGTGTCACGAAGCGAACTTAGCATGCGGATCTCAGCTTACTGGTTGCTTAGAATTCGAGAAAATAGTGAGGATACCGCGAATTTCAAAATGTGCTTTCATAAACATTTACATATAGTGGTGTACTTAATTTTGATATTGAGTAGCAAATATTTTTTATGCCTATTTGCCGAACGTTGCCTAGTTTAGTACGTTATTTTCTGACACCGAGTTTTGAATAGCCTTAATAATTCCTTACAAATATTCCGGTATTATGTTCCATATTTTTGACATTGAACTGGACACTGAATATACCGCACTCGGCGGACCGCTGCCGCGTGCAGCGAAGTCTGCTTTATTTAATTATTGCCAGCATCTGATAATATCCGTTCGCAATTACTTCGGCAAAACTGAACTTGACCTTCACCTTGACAAACAGGACGCTTAGATTAGAACCCAAGGTTACGCGACCAGGGTTGGACTGGGAGAATTTAAATACTGCTTATAGCCAGGCTCTGCGTGTGAAAAAAAAAATTATCCTGCTCATGACCGTGAGTTAGAAGCACATGCTTCAGTGATTAAGTCTCAATTTTAATTCTATTCGCATCTGGTGGCGCCGGTCGAGTCTTTCAAGACCGTGGTTGCTCAGTGGCTATGGTGTCGGGCTTCTGAGCACGAGGTCGCGGGATCGAATCCCGGCCACTGGCGGCCGCATTTCGATGGGGGCGAAATGCGAAAACACCCGTGTACTTGGATTTAGGTGCACGTTAAAGAACCCCAGGTGGTCCAAATTTCTGGACTCCCTCATTACGACGTGCCTCATAATCAGAACTGGTTTTGGCACGTAAAACCCCATAATTTAATTTTTTAAGAATAGCGCGGGTCCTGGTCGAAACTGCATGTAGACGATCATGACATTATAGTACTTGCACTGCATGCCCTCACTGAGTCGTACGTCTGATTTAAGTGTAAGCGGATAATTTATATACGACCAACTTGTGCGTAAAGCCCAACCCGACACACTTACTATACTGAACGAACGAAGCACATATCGGACCGATTGGAAGAACTTCGACAGTGCATCGGACCTGTCAAATCTCAACGTTCAAATGAGCATGCTGTTGAGCAAGTTCGCACATATTTCTTTTCTTTAATGAAAGGGCTCGACTTCAATTTTGTTTTTATTACGGGGCGGCGAATCAAGTGCCCTTAACGAATTGCCCAATACTGCTTGGCGATATTCACATCGCAACCTTTCAAGACAGTGATGTCGGCTCCACTACTTCGGCGTTGAACTAACCACTTCTCTTCTTGTCACTCGAGATTTAGCTCTGTCAGCATGCACTGAAACACCGCACAGGCCTACCTTGTGCATTATGAGCCAACTTAAGACCGGTGTCACACGGCCGCTTTCGATTGCGATCGAGCCCGATCTGGATGGAAGTTCTGGACTGCGATCGGCTCCCTCCCGCAGCTTGCGCAAAGAAGCCAAGCTGACCGAGAAACTTGATCTGCATTCAGCTCGATCGCGATCAAAAGTGCGCCGTGTGACATCCGTATTGGCCATTTTCGCGGTGATCCCGTGGGCGCTGCCATTTTTCATCACGTGGTGACGCGTCCATTGCTTGCCTCAACTGCCTCCGTTGCCTCCTTGTTTACAATGGAAGTGTAAGACGCCGGCGCGGCTTAGAAAACCTCTGTTTGCGGAGATATCGTAGACGGTGACTAGGTGGACGACACGAAGCTTTGGTCACAGCTTCAGAGAACATGCAAAAGCGATTTCGGAGCCGATTAAGCTATGTCCAAACGGCGCAAGCAGCGTATATGGTGCTTGTTCTAAAAGCGGGGCTAAATATGTATTCGAAGCTATCCAAGCTTTCCGATTATGTATTCAGTCAGGATTAGTGTGTTTTGCTCTTTGTTCTTTATTCTGAATCAGTGAAGTTCGTCGGTGCGGCCACTATCTGATTTTCCGCCTAATCGCTCGCGGGTGTGCTCAGTTCCGACAGATTTCTTCTTGCTGCGCACAAGGCTTGAAACGTCGCTGTTTTGCACACCGGGTACCTTGTAGCAAATATATATTACAGCTAGTAACTCGCTTACTATTGTGGACCGTCACGGAACATTCAGCTTCGACCATTCGTGCGCCATAGTTGTAGTCCGTCATTTATTGTGCGTATACAGTGCGCATATATTCAAGTGTGCGCCCATTCACTTATTGTTGATACCTTGGCGATAGAGTGGGCGTAAGTTTTTCTGCCATTTGGGACAGATGTATATAGATAACGTGCGCGAAACTTACTATCACAGGAAGCAGCGCTGCTCCCTTCGTCATTGTTTAACGAGTGGTTCTCACTCTTGCCGACGTTCTGGGGATGAAGCCCTTTCTTTGAAGGTTAGCCATACAAGGCCGGCGGATGAGCAAATTTCTGTATCCTTGAGGAAAGCCGCACATCTCGAAGAGCCGGTAACACGTTCCGACACTTGCAGCAGCGGTCCGCCAACTTGGCCACACAGATTCATTCTATTCCTTAACATGCCAGTCACTATTTTTGCAGCCAACTACTGCACACGTCTTCAATCCACATGATTAAATCTAGCATCATTGGAGCACAGTGTGTTAGCGAAAACTCAATTGCATTTTCGACAGCTGATCGCACAGAAGCAAGGTAGAAGCGGTAATGGTTTCGTATTCGTGCGCGGTCGCTGAGGAGAGGTATGGCGCGCTGCCGTTAGCGCCATCTTGTTTCTCTAAAACAAACTGCTCCGCGAAAAGGGTCAATAACAGGCCCGGTAGACGCGCGTTTAACGGCACCAACTTTCACAGACACAATGACCGCCGGACTGGTTGTAGCCGGTGTGCTTGCTTTCGGTGTGTTCGCAATTTGTCAGCTTATAAAAATATCAACCCAAGGTTGGTACTCATTCGCGTACCGTCTTTGCCTATACTGTTTCGGCGTCTCAGTGTACAAAACGCGAGTCTACTGCAGCCTGCACCGTATACAACGTAATGCCAAATTCCGGTTGGCTGCGAACTTTAATAGCAGTGCGACAAAAGCGGCGTCGCGAGACGGCCGAGGCGCGGCCTGCCGGGGTCACACGAAGGCCTTGGGGCGGATGGCGGGCGACACGCCAGTCATCTTCCTCGCTGTACGCCGTCCCTTTGAGATCGGCGTGGCTCAAACGATTAACCACGGCGGCACCCACGCAGTCGCCCATCACGTTCACCACCGTTCGGAAGCGGTCACTGCAGCCAAAAAAAAAAAGAATGCATTCCAGGTTGATCCAGCTATTTGTGATACAGCATCGAGTAAACGTGCATTGTTGCCCCGGATCCGGAAATCTGAGACTTGAGAAGGAAAACAAGAGGCTTGATATTCCTGGCGTGCTACGGCAGTCTGCCTTCTTCGCCATTCCAAAAAGGGACCCTGGCCGACAAAGGAGTGTCTCATCTTTAAGGCGACCGCGGTGAATGGTTAGTTTCATTCGAAGAGTCACCCTTCCGCGCCCAGTTCGTGCCGGCTGTTGATTACCACAAGAAATAATGGCAAAATTGGGGGACGCTTAAGCTTTGCCTTTTAGAGTGGAACGCGATAGCATTTAAAGGTCCCTTAATGCTTGCCAGCCTTCTCGGCAACTGCAGCTTTCTTTTTTCGCCACCCTCGCCTCCGTGCGCCGCTGTTGGTATGGTAGAAATGCTGGAAAAGGGATTTGTGTTTGAGTTTCGTCGTAACAGAATTATGTTTTCTCGCACATTCAAATTACAATCCGACGCTATCATGCGCCGGATTGGCAGACGCTCGGAGATCCCGGCAATTCCAGTACTGGCAGTACGATGAGCGTTCGTCACGCGGAGGGCCTGCGCGGTCGGGGTGGTTCGGGTTGATTTTCTCCGCCATCGATGCACGCCGGATTTTCTGCGACACGGGGCCCTTAACACTTTCGCGTTAAAAATCATTGCTGTCCTAGGCTGCGCGTACCTAGACGAGAAGTACGGTCATACGAAAGCCCGTAGCACATCACGCACCCATCTCGTCTTCATGTATGGTGAGATAGATAAGCCTGCTGACCGCACAGTGTGCAATTTTATCGAGGAGCAGCCCCCGCAGAACGACCGCCATTTTCTCTTTAACTTCCAATAAATCAGACATGGGCACCACCGCGGACGATAAGCTGTACCGGCTTCGATAACTTTGCTTTGGCTTCCACGCGTCGTAACTATTACGTTGTGACATTTTCGTGTCTTAAATTCATTCAACAACCATAAGATGGCGAACTTATTCGTGGCCTCACTGCTCGTTTGATTTGTTGCACAAGCGATTGGCAATACATGTCGTGTTGAAGCATATTGCGGTATAATGGCAGAAGCTGACGGTGCTCTTTTGACAAGCAAAATGGTTACAGCGACACTTGTCGCCTACACAAGGAGCAGAGCGAGACGAAGGAAGATGGTCGCACGCACAGAAACCAGTCGACCGTGGCGATGAGTCCGATGTCCTCGGCTGGCAGCCCGACGGCCTGCAGGACAATCACCATGGTGACCAGGCCCCCTCCTGGGATACCCGCTGCACCCACGCTGGCTACCGTGGCAGTCACGCTGCAGGCATATTTCGTAGTTGAATGAATGAATTTACGGATTTTCGTGCTCGCTAGCAGGATTCTTTCTGCGATCTTCTCTACACTATGCGCAAAAGAAGCGCCTTTTTTTTCTCTCCTGTCTTATTTATTTATTTATTTATTCAAAATACCCCCAAAGGCCCTCATTATGAGGGTATTACATGGGGGGGGGGGGGGGGGGTCACAGGCACTGGTCATAGATTATACATCATATTAAAGAACAAGATAATATAACAAAAATAATAGAGTGATACAAAGGTAATATACAAAATGAGTCACAATTATTTCAGAGAAAAACATTAGTACATATTAGGAGAACATAAGGCAACTGCAATGAAAAGCAAAACAGCAACAAACATCGAAAACACTGTAAAAGTCCCAAGATAATAATAATAAGATTAGTTGACAAGTCGTGAGCGAATTAAATCTTGAAACTTAGTCAAGTCAGGTTCCGTGGCAATGTCTGATGGTAAGGTGTTCCACTCAGTTATTGTGCGCGGTAAGAATGAATATCCATAATGGAATGACTGGCAGTTAATGCGTTTGACTTTGTATTGATGGTCACGACGTGGAAAGATAACTTGTGGTGACTGAAAGAAATCATCATGAAGTGATGGATGATGATAAAGCTTATGGAAAAGTGATAGGCGAGAAATCTTAATTCCCACCGCCCTAAGGTGTTTACTCACTGCAATAAACTAAGAAAGATAGCATCACGGTGTGTGTGCACAAAGTTCTTAATGGTGAAAAATAATTTAAATTGTTGGGTTGTACGTGCCAAAATGACGAATTGATTATAAGGTAACCCGTAGTGGGGGTCCTCCAGATTAATTTTCATCACCTGGAGTTCTTTACCGTGCACCGATATCTAAAGTTCTTAATGTAAAGGAATAGCACAGCGCGCTTTCAACAGTATGCACGCGTAAACGCAAGAAAAAACAGAACAGATGCATTCTAAGACAGGTTGGTTGATTGATACATTCGTTGGTTCATTCACTTGTTCAATCTGTAGTAAGAGCTCCAGAATCATATACAAAGCTGTATATCACATAACCAAAAACCAAAAAGTTACTCACTCGCCATACATGATAAAAAACAAACTAATAACGTTAGCTCGCACTGTAAATGAAATTTTGAACTTAACTGCCAGCGAGTAACTGCATGCATGTATGTATAGTATGCATGTATGTATTGATGAAGTAGCAAACACGGTCAGTTGATGTCAGTGCATGCTTCAAATTGGCGTTTATCATAATGTATACTTCTATTGTCTTGACAGAAAAGGCATTAGTTAGCTGTTATTACTTAGTTGTTAGTTCATAGTTGTGTTTTTTTAAACAAATTCGCGAAATTTGTGCTGCATGTACGCCACTATTATTGGCCGAGGAAACAAAAAACACGTGACGGGCCTAATCTTTCCTGTCATTTTCACTCGCGTAGGAAGACTTATCCAGAATGCTGGGGGAATACGACATTGAAAATTGCGACGTATACCTCCGATTCTCCTTTACGGTAGCATTGTTATAGTAAATAAGCGTACCTACCATTTTACTACGCCTAACCAAGCATAACCTTTATTGACGCAGATCACAGAAAACTAGCAAAGGTTTAATTGTAGGCTGTTTAACATAAGAATTCTAAAGCAAGCATGACCAACAGGAATGGGAAAGTTGCAGATAAGGACAAGTTAGAGCACGGAGTAATCCTGTCAATATTTGCTATTGCTCGCATTTCATGAACGCTGTTTGGTTGAAATTCTAATGAACTTAGTCACTGGGTATGTACCGCTCCTCAATGACAAAACAAATCCTTTAACATTTATCTGGTGCTGGGCAGAATCGAACCCGCGCGTCATTCTATTCAGATAATCGTGCCTGAATTCAGACCGGCTCCACGCGCGTAGTTCACGGCCGCGGCGCTATATGGCGCTGTGTGTCCAGGGGGAAGGTTTTCAATTGCTTGGATTTGAAGTGGACGGAAGCATCAACCTGGGTCAGCTGCCGAGATAAGCAAGAGACGTTATTGGTGGAAAAAATGCAGGGAAAGGATTGATACGACCGGATCTGTTACACTCGTAGCTAGCGGTGCAAGGTAGAGAATTTTTTGAGGAAGAGAAAAATGTATACAAAAATGCTAGAATGAAAAGCACGTGTAGCATATCTGAGCAACTCAAGCAGGCTATAGGTGACCATTTGTCACCGCCACGCTTCAAAGAGGATGTCAATAAATCAGCATCATCAAGCACAAGAGAGGAGTGCGGCCGTAGTACACGCCTCATACATAACGCGTTTTGGAGGTGGCGATACGGTGCTTCGCTATATTGCTTCAATGCTAATCGCATAAACCTAGGTAGTCATTCTGATATGGGTTCCGCCGGAATTTTCATTATGTGAGCGTTTGCCTTACGTTATGGAAAGGTACATTTTTCTTTATCCTAAACTGAAACAGCGCAGCTTGTCCTCGTTGAATTTGCTGTACTTTGGCTCCTCATTAAGGTGTACCATTGGCTTTATCATTGACGCGGAATCATTTAGGATGGCACTGTGCAACCGTTCAGTCTCTCTGCAGACAAAAAGACGGCGCATTGCACACCGCCTCGTTCTGGATATAGAGTTTCCTACAAAACATCACTAGAGGGACATCTCGCGCTAGTGTCGGCGGAAGCTGCAAGCACGGTGCTTCAGCCAGCGATAATTAAAATTGGCAGGCGCGCTGTCTTATTGCCTTCACTGGTATAGAAAAAATACAATTGCTTGGGAATTTAGGCCAATAAAGGCTGACATTGCAAAATAAATAAAGTCAGAACAACGTTTGAAGCCACAAGCAAGAAGATGAGACGAATCCGTGTACTATTAATCGTTCCTACGACAGATGAGCGATCGCAGCGCCACAGTTCCATCTGGTGATTTTAGTAAGAAACGCTGGCGTAGGAGCCTCGCACGCAACGCAGGCAAGGAACATGGACATTTTCTTTTTTTTTTCTTTTCTCTTTATTGCGATAGCAATTACACAGGACACTTCAAGCGTATTTCCACCGTCTCCGCCGTCGTGAGGTTCCGTATGAAGTCCAAGGGCGATAAAATCGTCGCCGCGCGCCGTATGTGCGAGTGAAAGCGCGCGGTGAACACGCGCTTACACGGAGAGCGAACGCACGGCGGAGAGCAAACGCCACTTCTGTTGCGCGAAAGGACGGGGGGGGGGGGTATGGGAGGGAGGGAGGTGGGAGACGCTGTGCTGCGGCACCAAATGCGTATCTTGCAACCGGGCGCAAGGGGAACTGGCGACGCAATCTCCCACGCGAAAGGAGGAAAGCGGGAAGGTAGCGCGGGAGGGAGGGAGGGAGGGGGGGGCAGCTTCTACTCTGCCAACAACTGCGCTTGTACTTTGTGCCGGTGCGGCTGTCGCGCGCACCGTATCTTGAAAGCCATCTCCACACGGCTCTGACCTTTGTATGCGCTGTGCATTCGCCGCTCAGTTTCCGTTGAAGCGATAGATTGCACGAACCTTGGCTCGCTGCGGCGGCCGCGCTTGTTCACGCCACCGTTTTGACAGTGGTTGTCTGCGGTCATCGAGTGTGATCTATTCATGTTTGCTTGTGCTCGCTGACACCACGCTTGTTGATTCAGTTAGTAAGCGAATGTGTCCAAGTTTATGCAGCCGATAAAACTGCTATCCCTACTCCGTATAGCTCTCGACTAATTTGCTATCGCAATTTATGCTTCGCCTTTCAGGCGAAACTGTTTTTGCACTACGGAGGATTTCTGGGCATTGTGTTGTGTTGTGCGCAATACGGAAATTTCCTTTCAAGACTTATCCAGAATGCCGGGGGAATACAACATTGAAAATTGCGACGTAGGCTTTGTTGCATCGCGTTTGTGCGCCCTCTTACGCGCTCGCAAAATAGCGCAGCTCGCAACAGACCATTACCCTCCGAGAACCGGATCAGGTTAATCGAGAGCTCTTATCTGAATTTTATTCTCAGCGACCACGCGTTCTCCAGCACTTCAGCGCTGGAATGCGGAGATCTTGCGCCTGGTGTCAGTGAGCGTAAGCGCAAAAAGCGTCCCGCTGCGACTCCCGCTGCCAGGATAGAAAACTCGCTTTCACCCGCTCACTGCAAGAAAGCACTTCCGAGAGCTGCAAGGCAGGGTTAGTGCTGAGAAACCGTCGTCGTTTCTTGCGCCCGTTTTTCTGGCGTCGCAAAAACACGGACGGCGGAGCAATGCGGTTCTTTTTACAACTCGAAAAAAAAAAAAAGAGGGGGAAGGGGGTTTAGAGGCGTGACAGCGATTGTTCGCGCAGTGCGCCATTCGCCCTGCTTTTTTTTTTTAATATTACTTGCTTTAACAGAAAACAAAGGAAAAAGAAATAATCCTCGGCAAAGCGACGTTCCATGTTTGTGCATTGAAGTGGAGCCTTCGCTCTTCATCGGAAGGCGTAGCTCTCCCGAGGCGACGCCGGCGGAGAAACAAAAATGGGCGCGCTGGAGGAAAGGGCTGGCGAGGGGATGGCGTCCTCTGCGCCCCCTAGGGAGAGATGCGCGCTTTGCGACTCCGAAGCGCGACGTCGCTTGAGAGGTGCTCGTTGTTGCGAACGCTCGCTTTTCGCTTCCGGCGCTACCATTCTACGGGCGTGGAAATCGCTCCGACTCCGTTAATAGGTCGTATTCAGCATCGGTGATGTATACGCAACAAGAAACTGCCATTACTACTGCGTTTATGAGAGCGAGAAAAAAAGAAAGCTGTTGGCCTTCCATGCAGGCGTGGGAAGTGGAAGAAGGGCGCGTCTGACGCTGATAAGTAAATGTGCTCTTTCCAAATGTTTAATCTCCAGGGCTGGTGACGCGCACCGCGTAATAAGTCTGGAAGTGTATAGTGAGCAATAATGCTTCACGTTTTTAACCAATCTAAACAGGTCATGAGAGGTGGTCTGGCACTGGCTCTAACTTTACACCGCCTGAACAAAGGGCGCTAGCATGCTGAGAACGTTAAGCTATTGGTTGGCACGTCGATCGGCTCCATGTTCCACGCAGTGGCGCAGTGGTTTATAAAGAGGTCGTTACGCTAAGCTCGTACACGCGTGAGACACGCCGGCTGGAATTATAGTTTACTGCTACAGGGCAAGGTGCATACGCTTATAGACCCTTTTCCCGGTGATCACGTGGGCGCTGCCATGTTTGATCACGTGGTGACGCGTCCATTGCTTGCCTCAGCTGCCTCCATTGCCTCCGTGTTTACAATGTATGCGCATGACGCCGGTGTGGCGCAGCAAACCTCTGTTTTGGGAGATATCGTAGACGGTGACTGTGTGGACGACACAAAGCTTTGGCCACAGCTTTAGACGACATGTAAGTGCTTTCAGAGCTCATTACGTCTTGACCAAACGGCGCGATCAGCGGCTATAAATGTATTCCAAGCTTACTAAACTTTCCGCTTATGAATTAAATCAGGATCAGTGTGTTTCAATCTTCGTTATCTATTCGGCAAACATTTTGAAGCAGCGGTTTGTCGTGTTTCTGACTCAGTAAAGTTCCTCGGTGCGTCACTATCTGATTGTTTATTTTCAGCCTAATGGCTCGCGGGTGTGCTCTATTGCGATAGATTTGTTCTTTCTGCACACAAGGCTTGGAACTTAAATGTTCTGTGCTTTGTGATAGCTTGTAGCAAAGACGTATTATTGCTAGTCACTCGCTTACTCTGTGGACCGTCGCGAAACGTTCAGCTTCCAACATTCATGTGTTGTCGGCGTAGTCGCCGTCACTCATGCTTCGGCGCATTGATTCAAGTGTGCAACCATACACTTACTCTTGATACGTTGGCGATAGAGTGGGTGTTAGTTTGTGTGTGCGTAGGGGTGGATGTGTGTAGATAACGTACGAGAAACACACTATGCCAGTAAGTGGCGCTACTTCCTTTTAGATGCGAAGCATCTTATGGTCGGGGATATGTCACTCCATCCCTCCCTCCCTCCCTCTACCGTGCGGCGTCCACACCCGCACTGCGCATGCGCATCCTCCTCCCCCTCCTCTCCTTGTCTCATCTCCTCTCGGCATTCATGCGCATCATCCTCCCCCTCATCTCCTCTCCTTGTCTTATCTCCTCTCCTCTCGGCATTCCTCCTCTCCTCTGACGCTCCTCTCCTCTCCGGATTGCGCAACGAATGGCAACACCTGCGGCTCCATGCGCGATAATGCGAAGCAGCTTAGGTTAGAGGCGCGACGGTAGGCGGCCCAGAGGCACCGGCAACAGTCTCCAACGCCGCGCGCGTTCGGTGCGAATGCGGGCAAAACGCCGACGGCGTCGACAGCAGTTCTGCGCGTTGCTGGTGCTGCTGCATGTCCAAGTTTATACAGCTGATAAAACTACCTTGAGTCGACCCCATGGCTGCTTCGCATACTACTCAGGGTTCCCCTACGAGAAGATGGTGTAATTTTTTTTTTTGACGAGTGGTATTCACTCTTAATTGCCGACGTTCCGGGGCTGAAGTCCTTTCTTTGAAGGTTGGGAATACAGCGCTGGCGGAGAAGTTCTTTTTTATTCTCGAGGAAAGCCGTGCATCGCGAAGGGCTGGCAACACAGGCAGTCCTTATGTAGCAGCTGCCACACAGATTGATTCCATTCCTTAATATGCGAGTCACCGCACACGTCTTCCTTCTATAGTTCCACATTTTGCAGCATGAATTGAGCACAGTGCGTTAGCGAACACCCACTTGCATTTCCGACAGCTGATCGCACAGTAGCAGGGCAGACGCAGTAATGATTTCGTATTCGTGCGCTTTCGATGAGGCAACGTGCGGCGTGCCGCCGAAAGCGCCATCTCGTTCCTCTACAGCAAACTGCTCCACGAAAAGGGTCAATATACTATGAAACAAATCGGGCGCTATGACATCCAACACAAGAAAGCTTGTGGGGAGTATCTAGTATTAAATGAAAAAGTGAGCGTGACGTGTGCGATGACTCTCGACTTCATCGTTACTCACAGTTTTGAGTGATATTCGGTGGCAAAAGAACTTTTGAAAGTGTTATTTTCTCTTTCAACAAAGCTTATGCGAGTGCGAGGTTCGTCGTATTATGCTGTCAAGTTCGTTTGCACACGGCAAGAAATCGGGTTGGCCGTCTTTGCATACACGAACTGGTGGCTGTGGCAAAGCAAATTCGTGACGTCAAATTTTGCATCCTAGCTTCGCCAAATACCCATTCAGAAAGACACAGACACCGTAGCTGAAGTCGCAGCGCAACGTAATCTTCATAGTGAAGGCTGTACATACATTGACTTCCACCGATTGTTCGTATATTTTGCTAGTTGCACATTAACCAGGACGCCGTCCGTTGCTAGGCACAGCTCAAAAGCCCCTGGAATAAGAGTCGAAATGTAATTGGTATATGTTCACACGTTTTCCCGCCGTTCATCTTCTAATTTTAATTGTACTCGCACCTCGGAAACTGCTGCCTGGATTCGTTAACTACGCATGACGGCACTGCAGGAGAGGGTAACCGTTGTGCATGCTCAGATCTTACCTGACAGCCAGTACTCGGCCGATGTCCATTTCGATGCCGTGCAGCTGTGCCAGGAAGACGGCGGACACGGCCTCGTAGAGCGCCGCGCCGTCCATGTTGATCGTGGCGCCGACGGGCACCATGAAGCGCACCACCCGCGGGTCCAGTCCAACGCGGTCCTCCAGCGTCGCTATAGTCACCGGGACCGTCGCCGAACTGCGCATTTGTTATGGGCGAGGTGCGAGTGAATGACCAGTCGCTGCCATATAGGTGCCGTTCGCACGACGTGGAGTAGCGTCGAAAACTGGGGATTGTCGTGATGAGGTCGAGCAGTATAAAGGATATGACGTGAAGACATCCAAGCTACTGGCAATGCGCGTCTCTGGTAGCTCGGGGAGCTATGACATGTCTGGAGACAGCGCCTTTGCTCGTCTCGTCTTCGAACCAATCTTTCAAAACGTTTATTATCGCGGATGCCAGCCCTTTGATATCTTTGAATATTTTATTAATGGGAATACGGAAAATAATTCTCATATCATCAAGAAACGCGGTCGTTTTTTTTTTTTTTTTTGGTGACGTAGGATGAAAGTTGAGATCTCAATGTTTTGCAAGCGCGACATGCTTGTAATACGAACGGTGAGAAGTGAACGACGTACACAAGCGCTTCTACCAACTATACCAGCTGGAGTACTAGTAGTTGGCTGTAGCGCGCATGCCATGTTCTTTTTCGCGTTGAAAGATCAAATCTGAAGTTTTCTTTTCATGCGTTTTCTTTTACGGCAAGAAATTGGGGAAGCGTGCCTGGAGGAAGTGCTGATGGCCATTAGGGCGGGCGTGATCATGGCCATGGCAAAGGAGCCGAGGCCTGAACGCACGAACAGCAGGTACAAGCCGGCCAGTACGACGAACAGGTGGCAGGCGAGCCCCGTGAGCACGGTGACCACGTACAGGCCCAGCTGTGACAGCACGCTGGCCAGATCGCCCGTGGCCAGAATGCGGTGCGCAATCAGGAATCCTACGCCTGCCGGGCAGTACCTACGCATGCGCAGGTGGCGGTGTGGGCGAGTGAGCGTTAAGGCAGAGTGCTGAAAGGATGGCCGCCAAAGTAAGTGCGACTACATAATCCGAAACTGAATGCCAAAATAATATACAAAAATTATGCAGATCCAAAGAGCATGTCGGAATCCTTGTGAAGCGAAACTTCGGTTAAACTATGTGTATTAGATTCTCTACAGCTACAATTGTGTTTACTTTGATCCTGTGCAGCGTGCGACCTCATGCAATGTTTATCCCTAGCAAATGTCTCAACTTTAATCTCATTGAATTTTTTAAAGCGAAGCTTCCTTATCGAACGTTCCCGGAATTTCCTCACCGTGGCTGCTGTGTTGCCGAATAGGCGCCTCGCATCGCGTAGCGCGTGCGCGCCGAGACCACGTTCCCATTGTGCGCGCGTGCCAATCTCTATTAGGTTATGGACGCATAAATGAAACGGGAAAATAATTGAGTGAGGTTTAAATCTTGTAAACCTAGTTATCACTAGCGAAAGGTCCGTTTGGCTTGGTTTTGCGAAGACTATGCACGCAGTGTTTCATTAATGCACGCTTCCGCGCTTGGTAAGCTTCTCTATAACCTGCTAATCTGGCCTCCCTTTGCTCCGGTGTTTCAGCAGCCAACTTTGCCTTTGCTTGAAATTTCGCAGCCTGCCGTCTAGCTGTATCTACTGTATGATTGGATTCAGCCTGTCGCTTGCGCTCAAGCGCACGTACAGACGGCCCAGCCGGCGCGCCATCCAAGGCGAGACTGAGCGACCAAGCGCCGGCGAAGCAGCCGTTATACCCTCGCTTAGTCACGTGGTACCGCAGCGGCGAGGCGTATCTGCGAAGCCTCTCGAGACGCAGCGGATCACGTGGCGTGGCGTCAAACATGCCACACTTGCGCTCCGGCGGCTCAAGGTCATTGGGACGCGATGGATGACCTTGCGAGACATGGCGTAGTAGAGCGTTCGCTCTAATAATGGTTAACCTTACACCTCGGTCTTCCGCGTCATACTTTTCTCTCAGCATAGACCTGTCCTCACCATTCTTCTCTCGACAAACGTCGCCTTCGTTGTGGTGACGTCACTGCGTCGATGTCAACGATGTCACGAGGATGAAGGCTATGTGTGAGGCTCTTCGAGGGGTGATGACAGGTGTACGCACAAAGAAATACGAACACACATCTATAGTCGGGTACAACTTTAGAAGACAGCGGCATTTGCCCCCTCAAAGGCGGATGCATACGAGCCTCCACCAATGGGCGCGTACTTAAGACTTGTGTCATGAGCTGGACGGTCGGTGTCCCCGCCGACGCAGAACATGGCAGCCCACGCTTCAAGCCGGGGCGAGTCGCGTCAGCGGGACTATTTCTTTAGTCGCGGAGGAAATCGGCTTATGCGCTTCGGTCATCTGAGCGGGGCCTCTCCTGTCTTCTTAAGTTGTACCCGACTATAGCTACATTTGAAGATTGTGCACCTCTTGTGCCGTAGGGGCGCGTACACGTTCTGGAGGATTGGCCGAGAATGGGCACACCCAGTGGCACATACCGAGTGGATAAATTGAATAATATGTTGAATATAATGCGTTATTCCATGAAAAGGTCGGTGTTCTTTTGATATACCGTATAGACTCGTGTAAGGACCACACTCCCAACTTGGCAGCCTAAAATTTGGAGAAAAAAATTGAAATGGAGAAGCAATCGTGTTCGGTGCCCCGATGCCGCGCGCGCGCATGGGCGAATTCTCGCGCGCTGCGTGCTGTTCCGCGTGCCGTTACTAGATGGCGAGAGCCGGCGTGTGCACAAGATCCGGGGTGTGCACAAATCGCTGGCTGCGCCGGAATCATTTTAACCAAAAGGTGCAGTCCCGTATAAGGGCCACACCTCATAAAGATTGTGCAAAAAAAGTGTGGCCCTCACACGAGTCTATACGGTATCTACGAGCGGACATGAGATGTTCAGGTTTTATGAAGGAATGCATTTTTTTTTGTTCATTACGCAAAACAGAGGTGCGCATACTCGCACTGATTTTGATGCTCGTTTGATGGTACGAGCATTCTACACACAGATAAACTTCGTATGTAAATCCCAAAATATATCTGCCTAGATACAGAGTGACCCACTAGCAGACAGCAGTCACGTCAAACCCGGGGAGTCAAGCAATGGAAGGCTCGCTTTAAAAGCAGTGGACGGATAGAGTGCTCATCTGCAATTTGCGATGTCTAAGCGTCACTGGTCACACTTTACCCCTCTTTTTGCCATGTGTCAGGCGAGTTCGACTCGGTGCATTACCGCACGGTTTCGCCGTGTCATTCAATTGTACTATAGTGGGCGTGCCAAAAAGCAGCTCGAAGCAGCATGTTTCAACCTTTTCGTAGCTATATAAAGGAATATGTAGCTTCTCCATTCTATGGGGCGATAGAAAGGAGGCGACAGAACTCGCAGCGACACAGAATATACTCGCAGGGCTAGGTAATGTAAAGATCTTGGGGTATTACGTGCCAAACCACAATCTGATTATGAGGCACCCTATAGGGCTAGTTAAATTAGCATTACATAAATATACTCGAGAACGTGGGCGAAAGTACGGCCGTTGGCGGCGCTAAATTGGTAGAGCAACGCGCACGTCATACCGAGGTTGCGGGTTCGGCCTCTGCCGGAGGTAAACTTGTCTTACACCATCATTTACCCTTTTCTTTTATAAGGAATACGAAATATACTTGAATTTACATCTAATATTTAACGATTACCGAGAAAGAAGAAAGTTGTCGCAGTTTCACCCGAAAGCGAAGCATCAATTGCGATAGCAAATATGCAGAGAGCTATAGGAGTAATGATAGTAGCTTTATCAGCTGTGTAAACTTGGACATGCAGGAGCACCGGCAACACGCAGAACTGTTGTCGACGCCGTCGGCATTTTGCCCGCGTTCGCACAAAACGCGTGCGGCGTTGGTGACTGTTGCCGGAGCCTCTGGGGGCGGCTCGGAGGTTTTCGACATCAGAACGGGACACTTGTCGAGCAGCATCGGAAGTCTTTACACCTTCTCGCCTCAGAACGTTTTTATATAAATAGGCACTTGGTGCCGCAGCTAAACGTCGCCTACCTTCCCTCCCTCCCCCCCCCCCTCCCCCCACGGCCTTTCGCGCGTTGGCAGAAGGCGCGTTTGCTCTACATATATGGTGATTGTAAAGGAGGAAAGAGACGCCTACTTGTGCAGCCCAAGGGAGCACGGCGCAGAATGCGCGTTTGTTCTCCGCCGTGGGTTCACTCCCCGTGAAAGCGCGCGTCCCTCGCGCCCTTTCACTCGTACATACAGCGTTCGGCGCGCGGCGACGATTTCATCTCCATTGACGTCATACGGAACCTCACGGCGACGACGACGGCGACGCCGACGGCAAAAATCTGCTTTGGAGTGTCCATATGATTGCTATCGCTATAAAAAGGAAGTTTGCTGCTAGTCCTTAGTTTACTAGGTTGGCGTCATACGGTAGTTATTAAAATCGAGCCGTTTTGTTTGCCTTAATCTTCTCGCTCATTCACAACGCTCAGTGTCTTGCGATGTTTTGCGTTTTCTGTTACGGCGTATCACTTTCGTATACTTCCGTAGTGCTGTCTGTATTGCTTGTTCTTTATTACGCGTTCTCCTCCTGTTCAGTGCCTCGTCATTCGCGAAGAGTAACCGAGCAGGCGGGGCAGGCCTGTGCATGGGCTGACAGTGCTTGTTATGACAGCAACGCAAAGGAGGTGGCGTTGTTGGAAAAGAAATATAAAAGAAAAGAAAACGAGACAAATATTACACTGGGTGAAGGCGTTGAATGATGACGGCAACCTCGATAACCGTCTCGTTCAAGTTTACGCATTGTTGCTCAGAATATGTTTTCCGGGACTGTGCAACTCGTTTCTCTCGCCTGTGCCCATCGTGAATAAAGAAAATGCCTTAATTACCGGAACGAAAACAAACAAGACATGTCGGGCCAAGCGCGGACGCCTCGTTCTGCGACGCTTCGCTCACTGACCACATGATGATTCGTATGAGGCTCATCATGATGTCGGTGATGCTGACGACCAGGTCGTGCATGGCCCGGTTTCGCTCGCCGGTGGATGCAATGATGGCACCCACGAAGACGGCGAACACCAGCAGGCCGAGCACGTTGGTGCCCTGGGCGCGCTCCACCACGAACTGCGGCTCGAGCTCCTCCTCGGTGCTGTCTGCGGCACATCTGCCGCTCAGATCAACGCTCTCGCCCCCCTTCGCAAATTGTAGTACAAACTTTCCCAGCATAACTATTTGGATAGCTTCGCAGAAGCGTGATAGTGCAGGTTGCCCTGGAGGTATATAAAGCAGATGCAGCACTGCGACGCTAAGTTAAATAAATAGATAGATAGGTAGATAGATAGATAGATAGATAGATAGATAGATAGATAGATAGATAGATAGATAGATAGATAGATAGATAGATAGATAGATAGATAGATAGATAGATAGATAGATAGATAGATAGATAGATAGATAGATAGATAGATAGATAGATAGATAGATAGATAGATAGATAGACCAATAAATCGATCAATCTGCAAACTCTCCTGTTTGCACTCCTGCAATCACTTGTACTAGTGGCGTTATTGTGCTATTAATCTGAACTCGATCGCACGCGACAAGCTGGTTCACTGCCAGTAAATTCAAGTATGACTCCATGAGCCTTCCTCCATCTCGCGGGCTGCCGCGGAACTGATTTACTCAAGCACGCTTAGGAAGCTTACATTAAACACTACCTCACAATTTTTACTACTAGAAATTGAAAAGCGTACATGCCAGCTGTAATCTAACTACAGTTTCTCTCTCTTTGCCAACCACTTCATCTCGCTCTTCCAATCATCACTTGCTCCAGCAGCGCCCAGCCATCGTTACTCAGCACAATCTGCTACTCACCAAGGTCTGCCACCTCAATGCTATTGCGTGTAACGTTAGTTTAACACTGATATCACGGCTGCAAAAAGCTTCTAGGAGCTAGACGTAAAAAGAATTTATTCTTGTGCTGCCGTTTCCTTAAGCACATTCTATAGCGCTCTATAGAGCATTCTGTGCAAACAATTCATGGGTATCGCTGCAAAGACAAGTTGCACTTACTGCTCGAGTTATCATACTCTGGCGGAGGTGGAAGTATCGCCTTGGTGGACCACTGTGGAAGAGAAATGGAGGACTTAAAATGCCTTCCTTTATCATTAGCGCCTGATTTAACATAAACATAACTTTAAAACTTACGGAATAAAGGGCCGCTTCTATGATGTTTGGTGGAATCATGTTCCTGCATAAAATTACAAAATGCGTCAGCCACAGCATGGTTTCACGGAGCGTGAGCATGGTTTCACGGAGCATGAGCATTAGTCGCCAGGAAAGGGCAGCTACTGTATACCGGCGGCGTTTTCATCGAAACGCAATTCACAGACTGAAGTCGCCACGAAACAAACTGTACAGCCAACGAGAGAGTTGACAAGCAAAGCTCATTTGTCCGTGGTTGTGGCACTGGTCCTCGAATGTCGACCGCTTAAACTTAGATGTTATTATGAACAATGTCAAATTCTGCATGTTGTCAAACTTTCCGCCTAGTCTTCCGATTGACTCACGGGGCAACTACAACCTCTGTGATTGGCCCGAAATGCTAAGATGGTGCAATCTGAGAACATGGCCGAATTTAACAGTGTCCAGAATCGCAGTTTCCTACAAAAATTATCAGAGGGAACTCTATAGCGCTGCGATTGCCAGGTTAGCATGAAAAGGATGGGTAGTACGTAAGTCTTCGAGCCTGTGGCTTAACACAATCTTGTGAAGCTATGTTCTACGTTTAATTTTCCAAATTTACGAGCCGACATGTTTTTTTGTTAAACAGACAAGGCAATAAGCCTCCGCGCACAGGCATAATCATTGCGAATTGTTGCATTCATAACGTAACATTTTGTTGAAAATGTGCAATTTTGAAAGTCGGAAAGCCATTTGAAACGAGAAGGAAGAAGTTTGCCCGAACCCTCGTTTCCATGGTGACCGTACCCCCATACTTGCAGATGCCATGGGCACTATATAGCGCCAGAGTTCACTCAGTTTTTGCAGCAAATTATGTCCACAACTGCACCCCTTGTCGTCTGCGTGGCGCACGCCTCACACACGCGCCTTTTGAAACAAACGTTTGTCACGGTTTCTCCGAGGGACCAATAGGGCGCCATATCCGCAGCGTCTTCGTGCAATAGCTTCCAACCCAAAGCAACGAAGAAGACAGTGCAGAAAGAACTGACGATAATATGTATCAAAATAAGTAAGATGAGTTAAGGGATATCGCTCAAATGAACGCCGTGATCTGGTGATAGGAAGCGTGGACAGCCTGAACTCGTGTCTTTAGTTGCAAATGTATACAAGCACCGAGTGACTGAGTTTCTGTTCCTGGCTCCGAAGGTACAGAGAGTGCAATTTGCGCTACGGTGATACTGCTTGACACAAGTCTACTCGTTAGTTTGGCATGCACTGCGTAGCGAGCCGACAAATGTGAGGACGTATACCAGAGTTCCAGATGACGCTAAAGAAAAGCACATGGCTAGCAAGCTTGCATAGTGGTCCGTCATCATCAGTGCGGATAACCACCGGTGCCCGCTCACTTGGAGGAAACGAAGCTTCTATCAGGCGGAACAAAGGGCAACATGCAAACGCTATGGCGCCATTTTGTCTTCCCGTTTCTCGATCCTGCGTTCACAAAGCGCGTGCGGTGTCCGGCTTACTCTTCCGTACTCGTTTTGTGTGCACTGTATGCTACGGTGGTGGAACTGCCCGACCACTGACTTCAATTGACAGCTTGACGGACGGCATGAAAGGCACGATCATGATGCTCTAGCGCGGTACAGACGGCACGGCATGGCGTGACCTGGGAGCACAAATCAAAATGACTTCTGGCACGCTTTGAGCCCTCACCTATGTAACGGGCGAGAAAGCTTGTTGCTTTGCGAAGCGGGGACGAAGCCGTGTGCACAGCATCAGCTGGGACCAACCGAGCTTCCCTTTGTAAAGTGACCTTTTCCGGCCGTGCTTAAGTTTTTGTGCGCAGCGAGGGCAATATTAAGTAAGCAGTTGCGAACCGTGGACGCTTTGAATTCTTCTCACTTGTGACAATAGAATACAAAATTAGATTCTGGAGCTTTACGTGCTAAAGCCACGATCTGATTATGAGGCACGCATTAGTGGGGGACTCCGAATTAATTTCGACTACCCGAGGAACTTTAACGTGCACCCAATGCACGGTACACGGTCGTTCCCACATTTTGGCCCCATCGAAATGCGGCCGCCGCGGCCGGGATTCGATCCCGCGGCCTCGTGCTTAGCAGCGCAAAGCCGTGGCTATTGAGCAACCACGACGGGTGGTGGGTCAAGCAGGACTGTTTTGTTGCAACACGGTTCGGGCAGTTACCATGCTCTTTATGCTATCGTTCATTTGCCTTTCATCCCGTGACCTCGAAGACAGTTTCAAGCAGAAAGACTGTACCGCACATGCGTATGTGTCAAAATTTAAACTAAGATGCGAAACGCAGCAGTGCCGGGGTTGGATTTATATGCGATATCTAAACGTTTTATCGTAGGGCCGGTACAGCTAAGCACGCTTTCAAGACTGCCTTTGCGTATTGACCCACTGTATACTGCATACAGATAACATAATTCTAGTCCTTGAGCTGGATTATTCAGATATTCAACTAATTAACAAAAATGATTAATTATCTGTTGAATAATATTATTGACAAATAAATTAATTATTTACTTTACAGCACATATTGCAATTTATTAATTGTAGCCGGCGAGTTTGCAAGGCGTATCCACTTGGAATGAATTTCCAGAATGACGCCGTTTGGAGATATGCGCCATCATACTTGCTGTAAAAATGCACTGTTGTTCCACTTACTTTTATTACCAAAAACGCTCCTTTATGCATTGAAGCACAAAAGTAACTAGAACGCCCATGTATTTCGTTCCACACTTTGGGAAATATCTCGAAACTGGTGTCATCCTGGAAATTCAAGTGGATACGTCTTGCAAGCTCACCGGGTACAATTTGTATATTGCAGCATTTGCCGTAAAGTAATTAAGTAAGAAGTTAATTAGTGAATGTTCGTTAATTACTTGAACATGTGCTTCGATTTCTCGTGCTAGTAATGTCCGCCTCTTCGAATAATTCAGCTCAGGGACAAGAATTATGCTATCTTCCGCAGGCGATTGCTAAAGATTGTATAAAACTTTAAAAAAATATCACCCTGTAGTTTGCACCAGAGTTCCACTTAAACGTATTTGTGGTAGTTAGCGGAAGTGCTTGAAGTGAGCGAGGGGTCGGCACCTGATAATGTCCATGATGGCATCGGCCAGGTAGAAGACCCTCTTGGGCGGCGCCTTGGAGTCCACGTCCACGTTGGAGTGTGCTCCCGGCCGGATGAGGAAGACGAGTGCCAAGCCCTCGATCTCGGCGATCACCGTGGTCGCCATGTAGTAGATGAAGGCCCGCCTTCCCAGTCGACCGGCCAGGCGGAGGTCCACGCCGCCGATGGCGGCCACGATCGAGGCCGTGATGAGCGGCATCACGCACAGCTGGAGCATGCGCAGAAGCATGTCTCCCGGGAACGCCACGTACATCAGCTGCACGCCACGGCGGGGACGGTATATTTATTTATTGATTTTATCTTTTTATTTATTTGCCATTCATAATCATCATCGTGATATTTATGATGATGATGATGATGATGATGATGATGATCAGCTGCATACCCTTAAAGGTCCTGTCAGGGACATTACATAAGGAAGGGAGTGTAGACAGGGGCGCGAAGCGGTCATACATAGGCATGGGAAAACAGAAGTGAAGAACAGCACAATAAGAATAAAAAGAATAACAAAAGGGGTAAAAGAACGTCAAGTAAACCAATTAATAAAAAGCCAAATATGACAAGCAATGTACCAGTCTATAAAAGTACAAATTCAGCTGTGCGGGTGAGATGAACTGCGGTGAGCAAACAAGGTGGCCAAAGATAAACACAAAAATGGGAGATGACGCAATAATACAAGCAGATCGTATTGCTGGGAGAGGAGCGCGAAGGAAGTAACTATGGTAACCGTTGTTTTAGACTCAGTGAAGGTCTTGGATGGCAAGGCTAAATAAAGGCAGAGAGTAATCTACCTGACTGTCACCCGTATACATTGTTGAACAGTGAATAGCATACTTTATAATAATAATAATAATAATAATAATAATAATAATAATAATAATAATAATAATAATAATAATAATAATAATAATAATAATAATAATAATAATAATAATAATAATAATAGTATGTGGGGATTAATGGCGCAAGGGCCAATCATGGCCAAACAGCGCCTATAGAAACGTATACATGCCATAAATATCTGCATCATTGCACGTCTTCTGAACGAGAACAAGACAGTAAGTCCAGCACAATACTTGTAAGAAATCTGGACAAATATATACAAGCAATGAATGAATATGATGTTATACGCAAAGTCTGTCTCCTTGTCTTGTTTCACAAATGACACACAAACGTCTGTGATATACAGACATTGAACAAATTATGGAAACAAACATCGGCTACCAGATTATGCTTTTATCTAATGACTACCCTTGTAAATTGATATGGCAAAAACGTGTACGTGCCGCCGTTCAAATTTCTTTAGAAAATACGATCCATGTTTATCGTATAGATTGGTGTTCCTGCAGTCACATATGGCGCTGCTCCTAACTTGTAAAAAGCAAAATAGCATTTCATTGATGATTCACGTGCAAATGTTATGTTCTCTCATTTTCTATAATGCTTTTGTGAGTAATGTTGCATCACGCCAGTCTTTGTATCAGTTATGCCCTTATGAGGCACACCCTTTCCCTCATTTGCGGTTGTATAATTAGTGTTTGCTCGAAGCTTACTTAATTTACCATTTGACTAACATTTCTGGCATTGTTGGTAACCCAGCGTTAATCTTGACCTGTACTGTGTGTTACTAC
This sequence comes from Dermacentor silvarum, assembly GCF_013339745.2. Lineage (NCBI taxonomy): Eukaryota > Metazoa > Arthropoda > Arachnida > Ixodida > Ixodidae > Dermacentor > Dermacentor silvarum. Next base: position 111,033,367 of record NC_051164.1, on the reverse strand, counting down.
TGTTGCCACTGTGCCCGGCGGGTTCGGAACTTGGTCAGGAGGCTAACTACTGTCTTTTGTCCTGCCTCGTGGGCAATACTTGTGTATTGCCTCATAAATAAACAGAGAGAATAAATTTTCATTCTGAGCAAGCGCAGTTTGCGCCCTAGGTGGGCGGCCTCCTTATTCCAGGCAGCCGCGGGCCATCTCCCGTGCCCGTTCGATCAGGCTGCGCTGTCTCTTCGGGTCCGGGTCTGTTAGCTTGACCTCTCGCTGCTCTTCGGTTAGTGTTTGGGTGTCTACGGTGCTATGTTTTCCTACACATCCCCGTACCATCTGGCATAGGGCGTCTAGGATATCACAGTACGTGTAGAAGTATGAATGCTGAGTAAGTGAGATTCGGTGCAATAGTATACCGTAGACGTAGCTGTTGGTTTGCAATATCCTGAAGGTTACTGTCTCTTCCCTAGTTAGGCTGGGGTGACGTAGCGGGTAACTTCTTCTGTCTAGCCTGTAGTGTTGCAGAATATCGCTGTATTGAAGAAAAAAAAGTGTGTTTCTGTGTGTTTATTGGACACAACCATGCAATGTTGCTTTGGACGCACCGAGACGCATGTCGTCGGCACGATTGGGTTATCAGCTACAGGCGTGTTTTCGGTACACGACGTGCGCGTTCAACTCATACGCTTTGCAACGAGCCATGTCACTGTGGACAGATCTTCCCGACGTGACTGCTGACCTTCCCAACCGCGATACATTCCGCGAACAACTACAGTCTCATTGTCCTTAGCATCACTTCATTACGCACTTCCATAAATCGATGTATATTCAGCGAGTGCTTGTTTAAGTGTTGCTATTATATTTGTTGTTGTGGTTGTTGTATGTATGTACCTAATTTATATAGTTGCACAGTTCGTGCGCTTTTGTATCTCCACTCCTGTGTATACGCCCCCCCCCCCCCCCCCCCCTTACTTACACTATGGACCAACCTTCAGAGCTTGTAAGGCATGCTAAATAATTTAAAAAAGTTCCGTTGGTCCGTTAGAACGGCAGTCTACGAGTAGGCCGCCAACGTGCAATACTCAATTTCCAAGTATCCATAGAGTCACGTTAGCAGTTTCAACGTTCGACAAATAAAAGTTCCTCCATACAATTTTAACGTTTCCAAGGTGGCAGTGCCGATGGCGCCAAGTTAAACACATGGTCAACTCTGGTCAGTTTACTTCCTCAAAGGCCATCTTGCAGGACTGTTACATAAAGGACGGCATACGTTTGAGTTGAGCACTTCCACGGATCTTCAATTACACAATAACCTCATTAATCAGGAACGAAGGACATAATAACATGCAAGAAAGAAACTCAAAGAAGCAATGACCCTACAGCTTCAGGATATAGAAGAGCAAAGATTACAAGCCGAGGTGAGAGCGTGATGTCAATTCGATAAACAAACATGTTGTTAAATCCAGAGGGGCAGGTGCCTAAAAAAATTACTGCAGAAACTCCGTAGTGGTACTTGTCAGATAGTGCGTAAGCATTATTTGCAGTCGCTCATCTTCTGCAGATACGTCCCTGACGTACCTGAACGCATCTGGTTATATATATATATATATACAGGGTGTTTCAGCGAACACTTTCAAAAATTCTTAGTTTACCTGTGGCAGATAGCACAATTCTAGGTAATGAGACAGTCTACTCGAAGCTGCGGACATTACTTGCGTACAAAATTGAAATGCATAATCAATCATTTAATAAAAAAATCACTAATTAGTTTTTAACTAATTACCTGATGACCCATATTGCAATCTACAAATTGTATCCGTGGAGTTCGCAAGACGGATCCACTTGGAACGAATTCTCGGTATGACACCAGTTTCGGGATAATAATTCCCGAACTTTGCGGAGAAATGCATTGGCGTTCCAGTTAATTTTGTGCTTAAATGCATAAAGCGACGTTTTGTTAAGAAACTAACTGGAACGCCAATGCATTTCTTCGCAAAGTTCGGGAATTAATATCTCTAACGCGGTGTCATCCCGGGAATTCGTTCCAAGAGGATCTGCCTTGCGAACGCCACGGCTACAATTTGTAGATTACAATATGGGCCACCAGGTAATTAGTTAAAAACTTAATTAGTGAGTTTTAATAATTAGTTGATTATGCATTTCAATTTTTTGCGCAAGTAATGTCCGCCGCTTCGAGTAGACCGGCTCATTAACTAGAATTGGGATATCTGCCACAGCAAACCTTAAATAAATTTTGAAAGTGTTCGCTGAAACACCCTGTATATATAACCATAACTCTCAGCAGTCATACGTAGTCATGTGGCATTCTCATATATACATATTTCTGAGGGAAGTAGCTCTAGTTGTCTGTACTTTGCGAAAATCACAATATTTCATTTCATTTATTTCTGGGAAGTGCCCAAGGACACCTCTAGGCCTTAGTATTGGCGCACTTGTGTTACACAAAGAACAGAAAATAAAACAACAAAAAACACTCAGAAAACCTGAAAGTACAGTGCTAAAATGCCAACAAAAATTGAATTACATTAATGACAGAAATCAGATAATGAGCAAATGCAAGAGCTGAAAATATCAACATCGTAACTCAAGGTATTTTGTTGTGTCACAAGACGTGTTATAGCGTTATAGGTGCAAGAGGAGTTAACGTACGAGGCACGCCGTAGTGGGGGACCACGGATTAATTTTGGCCACGTGGGGTTTTGGCCACGTGGAGTGTTATTGCATTTCGCGCTCATCGAAATGCCGCCGCCGCTGTCGGGATTGAGCCCGAGAGCTCAAGCTCAGGAGCGGAATGCCGTATCCAGTAAGCAACCGCGGCTAGTTTCAGATGATGGCAGCATCATGGTAGGGACGGCTGTTCTAGGTGCTGCTATTCGGAAAAAGGAAAACAAATTAAGGTTTTAAGTAAGAAACGCATTTAGTAGCCTATAGCAGCGGTACTCAAAAGTGTGGTCGCCATGATTTTCATGGTCCTGAGGTAGAATTCGCGGGGGGGCTTCCTGTTAAAGCTGCGTTCTATTAATTAGGCACTGCAAACAAAGGCAATGTTTAAACAGACAGACGACTTCAGCTATACCGACATTTTAGCCATTCTCGTTGGTCCGATGGCGAGTGGCATAACGGCAAAAAATAACAATAGTAATAATGATGAGATTCCAGGTGTAGCATGTAGCTAGGACTTTTTGTTATACGTAGCATTTTTATGTGTAATCTAGAAGGGAAAAAATGTCTTGTGTGTCGTGTTAGCAGACCAACAGTGGCTACAACGCATTGACAATTTCTTACTGTCTCGAGTTTCTTACAAAGACCTAAACGGGAATGTGGAAGTGTCAGGTGCACGATTCTTCTTCTTTTCTTTTTTTTTGAAAAAGCGCCTTGGCCAACACGCGGGAGCTGATATGTTAAATACACGGCAACGGAGAAATAGTTATTTTCTCGGCAACCACTGCACCGATTGTAATGTGTAGTGCTTGCGGTTGGGCTAGTTGCTGCATGTCGAACGTTAATGTTCGATTGTAATTAGGCTTGTTGCATTTGCAAAACGAACTCTAATAAATGTTTATCAAATTTTAATTTGTGCCATCATTTCTTTTAAATTGCAAAAAAAAATCAAGTATCGAGTTCACAACTCCAATTTGGCGGTAAAGAACCGTATCACAATTCTGTAAACTGCACCTAATAATGCATCTAAAGCGGACAAAGTTGATGTATCACACACCACTCTGAATTATACCGCTCATTTGTGAGAAAGTACTCTTTCAAAACACGCGTAAACATAGACTTTAAATTCCTGTACAACACATTTGTCGGCTGAGAACAGATTCAGTTTGAAGAACTGCGATATTCGTTTTTAAGTGCACGCAGAGTTAGGGATTTGTTAACTCCGTGCTTCTATTTTTAGAACCTTACTGATTTTTGGCAATCTTTGTAAAACAAGTTTAGCTCCTAAATCAAAATTCTGCTTCCTACAATTGTTACAATGTAACTTTCCCTCTCTAATGCAAGAATTTTAATTCAAATCGGTTCAACGGCGTGTCTCAAAAAACAAAAAAAAAAAAATTTCTGCGTTTTACTCTAATGGAGAAACGGGTTGGCCCCGAGCTCTAGCTTCCTTTGAGCCAATCCATGACTGAGTGACTGAAGCTCCGAGGCATGACAGAGCAGCGCGAAAGAAAGGGCGAGAGTGCGAGCTCAGGATAAGCGCACGACTGTGCGACCGTAGATATCTCTGCTGATTACTAGATTGCAGCCAAGCCACTGAGTGGCAGCCCGTCTGTAGTGAAGAAAGGCGCCCAGCGGCCGACCGTGAGAGCACGTGATACCAATCGCCGCGTGACTTCAGAAGAAATGCCTGATTTACTGCGGTAACCCGTCGGCTTTTGTAATACCCATTACAAGTTACATTTACCGCCGTAGGAACGAAACGAGAGCACACTAAGTGCTTTCGAGAGAGCCGAAGCGGGCACGGTAATGCGTTGGCTATATTTCACTGGTGCTGCAACCCTGCGGCGAAGTCCGTTGCCTGCCCATCATGTGCCCGTCACGAAAGCTGTTTGGCGGCATTGTTTCCCGTGCTTAGCAGACGGAGTTGGCTTGTATTCATGCTGCGTTGATCGTCGCCGTACTCGTTACCAGAAGGTAAGCCTGCTTTTGCTGCCTCAGTTAGAACATTCCTGATTATCTGTCTCGTTACATCACTCGCAAGCGATGTCTATTATATAAACGTGGTTATCGGCGCCCACTAAACTGCGTGGCTAGCTGCCGGCGCACGTTACGTGTAGCGCAGGTCATGTATAGTATCTCAAAGATAGCAGAATAAAGCCAACAGACAATGAAGCCAAGGAAATCATCGGGGAAATTAAGTGAGGATCAAATTAAAATGTAGAAAATAATGAAGAAAAGGGAAATGAAAGTGGACGAAAAGATAACTTGGGCGCCGGCGGGAGCCGAACCCGCAGCCTCCGCATTACGCGTGGGTTGCACTACTGTGCTACGGCGACGTCCATCAGTTCGTCCACTAACTTGGGTATTTATGTTTACTAGATCTGGCCCTAGGAGTGTTAGTCAGCGCCACTCAGAACCATGGTGGGCGGATGTGGAACATCCTTTTTATCCGATGGCGTCACGTAAAACGTGATCTCAGGAGAGCAGGCGCGTGGCTATTAAACCCTCGCACGTTACCTAATTACATCAAGGCTGCCAGATTCGAGACCCTCGCAATGAATAAATGAAAATAGAAGGGAAACCGAGGGGCTGAATAACAGCCCTCGGTTCCCCTTCTTTCTAATAACCGAGGGTTGAATAACAAAATCGAGCCCCTCGGTTCCCCTTGTTTCGTTCAAGATAGCATAAGCGTGATATTCCAGCAACCCGCCGCGCGGTAAGCTTAGTGGCTGTCGAAAACGCGGCCTATATCGAGGTCGCGGGTTGAGTCTCGGCCCCGGCGGCTGCATTCCCACTGGGCAAAATGCAAAATCGCACATGTAGTCAGATTTAAGTGCGGGTCAAGAAAACCCCAGGTGGTCAAAATTAATCCAGAATTCCGCACTACAGCGTGCCTCACAATCAGATCGTGATTTTGCCACCCCAGAATTTATTTACATTCCAACATTGGGTTCGCAGCATACACTCGTCCGTAAGCGCTGTGACGACGCAAATCAGTTCCTATGGTTTAAGTCTGTGATACGCCTTAAATTTGGCACCGTGGGCTGTGCAAGCAAACCTTCAGAAGAAATGAACCTCTTGCCCGGTTTTATCGCCTTTCACTTTTCACCTTCGTTTGAATTCTACTGCCGATATCGCTTTTCTTGTTCGCCTGCTTTTTTTTTACCGGTTTGTTTCGCGCCCATTTCGCCGCCGCGTCACTGTTATTACCGATCGGCCAGTCAGCTCTCGTGCCAAATAGTTAGTAAAATCGGAATCGCGTGTGTGCGCGCGTCCGTGGTGCTGCGGTGTGTCCCTGGTCTGAGACGGCGGCGGGAGCTTGCCTGCCTATTGGTGAGCGGCTCCTTGAGCGTGTGTCGCAGCGTCAGGCCCGCCAAGACGCCGCACGAGACGCCGATGAAGAGCCACAGGTTGAGGTAGCGCTCGGCGCCGCTCGTGGCCAGCGCCTGGTGCGACGCCTCGTGCAGCCGCTCGGTCGACGATCGGCGGCGCGCGCCGCGCTGTCGCTCGTTCCGGCCCGACGGTGGGATGAGCGCCGTGTCGCTGCGCGGTGCCACGAGCACCACCTTGGAGCTCAGCCGCCGCGGGCGTCGTAAATGGGCCGCATCTGTTGGAGCCCCGCTTTTGGGGAGGAAATGAGAGTCACATGGTTTCTGTGCCAGGGACACTTCGAAAAAAAAAAAAAAAAAAACGCTTCGTGAGGGACTTGCTGGGATCCCGGCCTGCGGCGGCCGCATTTCGATGGGGGCGAAATGCAAGAACACTCGGTGTACCGTGCATTGGGTGAACTTTAGAGAACCCTAGGTGGTCAAAATCATTCCGGAGTACCCCATTACGGCGCGCCTCATAATCATATCGTAGTTTTGACACGTAAAACCGCAGAATCTAATTTAATTTTTTTTACTTCGTGACGAGCGAAATGTGAACATTGTCTTCAGCAGTAAAGAGTAGTGGGCGGTAGAGCATTGAAGCTTATTCACAGTAGGCCGACACGACACCGGGAGTTTGGTCGGCCGACTGTTGGCCACAGCGTTTTCCGTCCTGTAAGCTGCTGTCGCCAACAGTCCGCAGACCAACATCGGTGTCGTGTCGATCTAGTGTGAATGAGCCTTTAACGGTAATTTGTCAAAACCTATCCTTATCACAACGGTAGCTTAGCTAGAGACCTAGCTGTCGTCATGAAGCGGGTCTAGTCTCTCGATGCTGAGGCGCTCGATCAGTAGCCATATATTAAATGATGGCGGGAAAGGTCACAACAGTTGTCTTTGAGAAAAACCTGCATTACGGAGGAGCCAAGCACTGCCTCCATTAGCGATAGAGTATTTATCACTGACAATTGATCTGGAAGTGCCTTGTTGTTGGATCCAGGCGATTAAGATCGCGACGGTGGGAATTCAGTTAGAAAAACGTTGTAAATAATTATTGGCAGTGTGCAGAAAATAAATGCCGTCTTGAATGACCCGGGTGTTTTTGCTCCATTGTCTATACACACTTCTGGTTCTGTTTTACGGTTTTCACCGAAATAAATGCAGCGACGATTCCGGTGCGAGACACCGTCTATGCCATGATTGCTTAGAAGATACATTTGGGATTGACTCTCATGAAGCTTTCAGGCATCTTTGTCGCATATATTGCGATGAGAACCCCATATATGCGTATCGAAGCTTGTCTTTCTCTCTCACTTTTCCTCTTTTTTTCTTTTTACTACGCTCTAATATATGCACTTCAAGGAATGCCCTAAATGTATCTATAGTAACGTTATCTGATTTGACCAAGGCCTACAAAAAAGCGCCCATCAGGGGCTTTCAGACACCTGAATTTCAGACGTCCTATGGCGCTGAGTAACGTCACAAAAGCTACAGAGCGGCGCCTAAGTAAACAGAACTTACAAATAATTCAAAAATAGTCAGACGGGGCAGGCGATCGACGTTACTGCCGTGCATTCTGTTCAGAAAATTCCGCGCAACAATGTTTTATCGGTCGGCGGTGTTATAAGCTTACGCGCTGCGGCGCTGAGGGCTTATTGTATATGCGTTCACCCCAGCTATCAACTCCGCATAGCTACCGCGCTTGGTTGCATTGACTGACGGTGTGTGAATGTATTTCTCTGCGGGGTGTGCGTTCTAGCACATATGACTGGTAGAGTAAGTAAATGATTTCCGCAATAGGCACGAAGGGTTACGGATCGCTCGCTCATGTGATGCGCAGATGAAGTCGTGGACGTAGCTTTACGTCTGTACAGTGCTCTACTAAACTACCTAAGAACAGATGGGCCTGGGAACTACGGAGCGCACTATAATTCGGTTCACTTCGTGCTTTTCTTCTCTCAAGTGGAGAAAGGAGCAAACGCAAGAAGCAGCTGCAGTTTAACGCTCGAGAAGGTGACTGTTCTAGAGGCGTGGAAGCAACGGACCACCGCTTGTATGCCTCCGCGGCAACAGAGCAAAACATAATGTCGATACTGTCGTTCGTGCTTGATCACAACAAGCGATGCTTAATGGTATAATGCGGTGTGAGATTGCACAGATGTCACAATACATTTTGCAACATTGTTTCGTCGCGGCTACACGCACCTCGATGCTGGGGAGCTTTTCGCTGCTACCTCCTTGTCTGTTTCGGGTATCGGGGCCAGTTCGGGCTGCGTGGCTGGTGCTTCGGACCCCGAGGGAAGTAGAGGCCCGCTTTCTGCAGCCGGCTGCTTCTCGCTGCTAGGCTCGGTGCTAGGCTCCGGAGCCACCGGCGTTAGGGGAACTTGGGACGTGCCAGCGCTCTCGTCCGGGCTGTTCGATGCCATCTTGTATTGATCAGCTGAAATAGTTTTCCTCATTTTTAGTTGACGTTACCAGTCGCACTTCCTGACGATGCGTGTTCGCTAGGACTCTTAACAACGGTTATTGCATAGACGCATGTAAACTTTATTGCAGAAAAGAGAAGTACTGCATTATGACACTAACGCGCACCGACAGTGAACGCTTCGGTGGTCTCACCACTACGACGTCTCGATGCCAGCATTCGAAGGGACGCTGGCATCAAGAAGCACTACCAACGCCACCTAGGTGGCGTTGGTAGTGGCGTTCACCGTACTCAGCACAGCGGAGCGTGGCCTTTGCAATTAGCTCTGAAAATGTTTCTGAAGTTGATCGCGGAGGCTGCAATTACGACGCGCTGTACGCGCTGATTTGACTCGGTGACGATTCAGTTACGTGCTTTGTCTTGCGCGTTGTATTAGTGTGTCAGTTACGTGCTTCGTCTTTCGCGTTGTGCTAGCGTGTGCAGCGTAGTGCAGCTTCCATATGCACGACGGTTGCTCATGGTCATCGACGTTGGTAGTCGTGATGGAGGAGACGTGCCACCAGGCGTCAGCGTGGGTGCATCAACGTCTAAGGGCGCTTTAGCCACAAAACACCAATAGACATTATATATCAATGTGTATTCGCCGTATATTATCAGCACACATAATCATTCATAGACAACGTATTTATCGAATTTTAGCCTATAGATATTGAAAGCAGTAATTCTTTCTTATTATTTGTATGTGTAAGCGTGAAGTTTACAGCGAAGCTGCACCATACGTATTGCTGTGGGATTACTTATTGTTGGGATAGTTTGTGATGCATAACTATTAGAAGAGGCGCTCGCCCTGTCTCCTTCCTCTGCACGTTAATTTGCGCTCCTCTTCTAAATGTCATATAGAGGTGGTTGAGGACGTCCCATCCAAAACATGCGCTTCTACAGAGCCGTCAAATATTGATTGACAGAACCACTATATAGATCCACAATTTTCTGCTGCTACAAACCTCGAAGAATGAACCAACTAGCTGAGTTAAACGCCCTTTTGAAGCTATATAGAGCTAGCGCAGTGAAATTTTGAGGCACGTTAGGTCTGTCGAGTGTGATGTGTGGGGTTATTAGGCGGGCCGACGGAAATTATGTAAAAGTTCGTAAGCGTTAATTTAAGAGCGCTGATTTTGAACGATTCGTGTCAGCGCTGCTTCAGGCGCTCGTGCAATCGCCGTAGCTTCGTGGCTTGATGTAGCGGAATTATAGGATGTGCACAGGAACTGTCGAGACAGTTCCACAGGAGCCAAATCTCCTCTTCACCAGCAAAATGCTCCGAGGAGCTTGCTGAAACTTGGCGGCCAGCGTTGCTTATGGGACGGTATGCTGAAGTCCTGCCATCTGCTGTTTCAGTGAAGCCACTGTATTAGCGAACGATCGGCCTTTTTGTGTACAATGTCGTTATTTCTATTCATTATAATTATTCCTAGACACAATGATGATCTGTCAGCCCACAAAGATAAATCCTATGTGATGTATTAGAGGAAATCTTTTATAGCAGTTGACTGAAAGCAAAAGATGGTTGATGGCGTTTGGGATACTAAAACATCTGAGCTTGTACACGTGTCCACGTCTATTGTAGCACGCACTTAAAGCACAATTAGCTTGTCAGCTATTATCATAATCGAATTTCAATGCAGTGGCATACTACCAAGATTTTCCGACTCGTGGTACGCAAGCACAATTAAAATTCAATGAGCGCAGAAGACTAACCATTCAGTCGAGAAAGCCGCGTTATAAAAATCTGATAACTTGAGAGGACTAACATTATTGTTCAAATCAGAAATAGAAATTTTAATCGTTGAGAGTTGGTCAACTTATAACCAATATTTTGTAAATGTTTAATTGGTGGTGCATTATGAGCACGCGATTGAAGACCTCCGACTCCTGGCTATTTGGGACGCCGGAACTTTACCTATTCCTATCACCTATTCTATCGCACGGAGAAAATAAACTGGCACATGAGCATAAATCACCACTCCATCGCTGACCTCGTGTATCACAGTGCCTAGAATGGAAATGAGAAAGAAAACCATGCCATATGACATACATTGCTGGCCTTGATGTAGATGATTAGCGCGAATGGAAAGCTTTGGGCATTGGGAAGAGCACCCCATCTGTCAACTTGAAGTGCTGCGCAACCTTTCTGTAGACTTTCATATTCCTGCAGTTTGCATCCGACGGAGGACCACCACCATTCGTTTATGAAGATATCGAAAAGTTTCTGAAGTAAACAATAAATTATATAGGTAGAAAGCGGGCTCCACTTTCCATCCAAAGACAAATGAGGGAACCGGAAGATTGGGCTCCCGATAAAACAAGTTTTGGTCAGGAGAGGATCTGTAAACTTTTGGCGCACGTTCGTTCGATTTTTTTTCTAGAGCACTCTACAGTGCACGCACTAAGACGACATCATGCGGCTGCTTTGAAGGCTCGTTGCATATCGTTAGCTACAATTGGCTGCATTCGATGCGGACCATCATAACCTAGCTGATGCTTTTGAGTACAGTTCAACGGAGACGTTGAGAGGAATGACAGCCGGGTAATTTGTTTATATGAGGCATTTCCCAGAAACGCCTCAGTGCATGGTGAGAAAAAATCAGTTTAGGGGGCTGGCAGCAGGGTTGGCTCATTAAGCGCCGGCAAGCGGCATCCAGGGGCGATATCTGAGTTCAACGAAGATAAGAATGGGTACAAGTGGTTATCGACCTTTCATCGGTTCGCAGCAGGAAAATGACACCTGGACCAAACTGTTTCTTGGCAAGCACGCACGACAAACAAGGTTGCATATTTTAACGTTTAGCGCACGAAATATGCAGGGAGAGCGTAGACAGACGTGGACGAAGCGGTCGTGTGCATCAGCCTGCACTGTCCCCGTGTCTTTTGCGCGCTAAAGGCTAATATGGAATACCGAGATGCCCAAACTGTTATTCTTTGAACGTTGTATACTTCAGTTTGCCAAGCCAAGCGTACTCGATTCGATCCATGCCGCTGCAAGGGCGGAGAAAGCCAGGGCGTCTTGAAAACCTAGACTTAACTCCGTACAACGGCACCTATGCTGACGAGCGCCTCGCGACCTGCTATGGTGGCCGGTAGGTTATTGTATGCAACAAAAGCACAATGCGCATTTGAACTAATTTAATGCATGTCTGTGGCCGCATTTTCACGTGGGCTGAGTAAAGAATGTTACAAAAACTAAAGGGGCATCCACGTTTTTCCGAAATCCCACCGCATCTAAAACCTCTTAGTCTGTAGACACTGGTCCCAGGCGTAGTAGAAAGGAGAGTTGGGTTTGTTCTGAGTGGCACATGATAGCTGTTACATGGCCACACAGGCACGGTAACGCCACACAGGCGAGCCCTCAGCTACATCCAGACAATCAGAGAGGATTTTAGAAAAGTTCTGTAGTGGCAGCCTCCGCCGATTCTTACAAGCAGAGGTGAAGCCAGGGCTTTCTCCTGCTTTGACCTTGAAATCGTGCTGAACTAGATAGAGAATAGTCGCAGTTCAACTGCACTTGTTCTGGTAATATAACTGGTAGACTAATTGAAAAACAAAAGCTTGTTGTTTTGAGCTAAAATATTGTCATTATGTGAGTAGCGATATCATGATCTCTCATAGGTGCCAATACATTCAAGGTTCATCTTAAAACCAGTGACACAAACACATCGAGAAGTATCTGCGGGGAAAATTGACCTAGCGATAGCCAATGGAAGTCAAAGAAAAACACTTCCTTTTTTTTTTCACCACATGCTAACGCTAATCGATTACACTAGTTACACGGCGGTTGGCTGCACTTTTAGGACATCTCCACTCCAGAATTTCTTTTTAAACCTCCTTGCTGCCAACTCGGCGCTCCACCAAGTCTTGCTGGCACACAACGTAAGGAACACTCTTACAGGGAGCGCTAGCGATTTGACTACAAACAGAACCTGAAGAGCGCCGGTATTAAATCTGACCTGTGAACTACTGTCGCCCTTCTAGCTCACGTCCGAACGTCGGAACATAAAGGGGCGATCAAGTTTCCTGCAATTGTTGGCTGGAAACGCTACAGTTCCTGTAATCTTCTGCCCACTTGGCTCCCTACCTGAATGGCCGAACTTTGTAGCTCTGGTGGTGGATGTAGCCCTGACCGGGACGTGGAGATTTGCTGTTTCTGGCCTGGTGGCAGAGCTCCGGAAGGATCCAACCGTCGCGCAGCGCTTTGGGTGCACCTGCTGAGGGCCACGCGGCGCGCGTGCGTATGATGATGATGATCCTCTGTATAAATGGCACATACCCACCGTGGGGGATCGGGCAAGAATGAACGAAAAAGAAAAAAAAAAAACTAGGAAAAAGAGAAGAAAAAAAACTTGGGGTATATGTATTCTGCTCGGTGTTCAAAGTGGAACAGTCGTCATGCTAAAGTGAATCCAAAAGAATGCTAATTAATTAATATAACTGACTGTTTTAGGAAGGCAGCCGATTTAAATCAAGAATAAAGTTCTTCATAGCAGTGCAAACAATGGTGCATCGCGCGAAGCAGTATACCAGACGTCAGGCAAGCACTGCTATCTTAACGTAAAGCTGTTTTTGATACTATGTAGGGTTTGCAGTGCAGTAGTCCAATTACTAAATAAATAATTAACATACAAATTATTTTTCTCTATTTGCATTTTCTTTCTTCTTCTTTTTTCTGTATTGAAGTACTTTCCACGGCCAGAAATAAATGTGAATAATTTGTTTTATTTTCGGGACTGGTGTTTAGTCAGATTGTGGGGCGAACTGAGGCATGGCGTAAGCCAACACTTTTCTTCTTCCAGAAAGAATAGTCCTTTTAGTGTATTGTTAACAGTCGCCGCCATGGAGGAAGTTTTGCCTTCCTCCGTGGTCGCCGCTGCACATCTGACCGCCCGCCGCCTGCCGAGCTAATTCGCGCCGCATCCGCCAGGTACGTGCGCAGTGCGAATCGCTAGCGCGCGTGAAGTATTTCACATTGCAAGAACGTAGCGCTATGCTGTTGCTGCCTAGTAAGTACAGTCATACCATATTCATCGGCCAGAAGTCTCTCCGTCCTCTTCTGTTACTCTCTCCCATATGACATGCATTAATTTCTACGATTCTTGCATCTGTCGCTGGTCTTTATGTCTGGTTTCGACTGACACTGTGCACGAGAAAGTCCGAGTAAAGATCGATAAATTGCTGTACGCGCTAAATTAATTATGTTCTGTTCAAAGTTAGGGTTGCACGGTCCCCCCCCCTCTCTCTCTCTCTCTCTCCCCAAACAATTCTCGAGACATCTGTTGGAATAGTATATATATCCTTCTGATCTTATCTTTGTAAACAAACCGTTGCTTCTTGACCGCTGGTGCTGGTAGTTGGTAAAGACGATGTTTTCGCCGATGGAGCATCTGGGATTCTTTTGAACGACCCTTACAGTATTCGATTTTGGTGTGTGTATGTCGTAACATCGGTGTCTCAGCATTACGAACGTCGTCCTTTTGCGGGTCGTGAGGGCAGCGCGCTTATGAAACGCCTACCGTGTTTATACACTCCCGCAAGGGCTCGACAAACAGCTGCGATGTCGTTCGTTGGCACTTATAAAAAAATATACCAGTGTTAAGAACGCATGATGACGGCACTTGCACGCAGCTTAGCTTTTGCCTCGCACTTTATTTCAAATCAAGTCCCACAGATGGAGGGAGAAAAAAAAAAGGGGGGGGGGGGTAGAATGTGGCGGGTCCTGCTGCGCAAACAGCGAGATTCATAAATTATTTGAGCACATTCGACATGCTATCATGTCGTTTTGTTTAAAGGTGCTGGTTGCGACATCGTACGGAAGGCCAGTTTTAATCAAGTGTGTGTCATATTAGCTCAATTTTTTTTTCATTCTGCCTCCTTGGGACAAAACGGCAAATTTGGTAATACATATCATTAAATGCATGGCCCAGGAAACCGCTCTGCCGAGGAACTTCGAGAACTTACCGTTTCTTTTAAAGACGATAGTCTTTCTTGGGCTATACCTAAACGTGAAAAACTTTGTCTGTCACTCGATTCAACCGCCCGTCCAAAACCAACCAAGCTACTAGCACTGGTGGCACGGGGTCGTACACGTCAACGCGCAAAGGAAACCTGAGGCCTATTTGAGGCAAAATATATGTACATAACCGTGATCCCAAGCGTTCATTTAATTAAAAATACACATTGGACTGGTTTTTACGTTAGTAAATGAAAAATCAACGCGTTAGAAATGCTGTCGAAGAGACGCTACGCGTTAAAAACAAGCCGACTGAAGCCGCGGCTATGTAGCCGGCTTCAAGCCAACAGTAATAAAAGGTCCCAACAGATGGTGCGAGAGCAGGGCGAACGCAGGAAATTTGAATTGAATTCAGCTAAAACCTTCATTGCATCCATCATGGGAGGAGTGAGAGGGGAGGTGGAAGAGCGTGAGGGGTGGGAGGGGGATAAGAGAGGGTGTTACGTATCACGGGCGGCAGAAGACTATCGTCTTTCGACGTCATTTGCAGCGAAGCAAACAGATATGCTGCCAATTTTTTTTTTCTTTTCGACCTGGGTAGTGAGAATGGCCGCAGATATATTTTCATGAGTGTTCTGCCGCTTTATTCTTGTTTCCTATTCTCCTAATGCCACCTAATGAAGGCGGCAAGTGCTTTACATGTAAAAAATAAATAAAATAAAACTTACCGATGTCGTCCGCATTTATAGGAATGCGCGATAAGAAGGAATCTATATTTGCAGAAATGTAAAGAGGTTGGCCTGAACTATAGTTTGCTGCGGCCTGTTACTCTGCACTGTGGAAGGGTGACAGGGAAGAAAAGCAATGATGAGGATGAAGTGATGGTGATGAAGACAAAGAGGGGGCGTGTTAGCAAGTTCAATACTTTCCAGCTTCTTCTTAAAGTCGTGTCGCTTTTATAAAATGCACTGAGAATAGGCGACAGGTTGTTACAAACAAGTTTAGTGCATACGTAACGGGAGTACTGCGAAAATGTCTGCTCATCAACATAGCTCAGCAAAGAATTCAGCTAGACCTCAAGCGCCTGAGGGCCCTTACCCACGGCTGCACACGTTATGAAAAACCCTCAGGCGCGTTGAAGTTGTTTGCAACAACTTTTCTCCGGGGGCGATTCGAGTAATTTGTTGGTAATAGAGAACTCGGAAGTTCCAAGATCCGAAAGTTACATATCGAATGGTTCCCCTGCTCGCTGAACTGCCACATCGGCGGCTCCCGTGTCTGCACCAGCTTGCGCCGCACTTATTGGTATACAGTAATCCTCGTAGGAAGAAGGTCCGTGCTCGCACATCGTTTTCGAAGCGTGGGCGCCGGCCACACCGCCATCTCGAGCGAGGACACTTGTCTTTGGGCCGTTAGAACACGAACCGGCGGCATTCGTGTCCCCGTAACTGGCAGTTTCATTTCCGCGCGGTAATGGAGGAGGGACACACACGCGCGCGGGGCTGCTGCCGCTGGCTGGGCCTTCGCGGCCAGGGCACAAGCAGCGGCGGCGCGCTCAGCCACCGTGCGAATGACAAGCCCGCGGGGCCGATAAGGGAGGCCAAATTTCCGGCACTGGGGCCCCCGGGGCTGCCTGTCGCCCGCTCCTTTGGACACACCGCGGGCCGAGGCGAAGAACATCGCGCGCGCGTCGGGGATGACAAAAACAGCCTCGGTGCGATTGTGGCTGCCAGGGGGGAGACACGTGCGCATTTTTTTTTTCTTTTATCGCTTCGCTACGGCTGCGAAGTAATTACGGGTATCCGCGCACTGCCTGAATAGAGGCACGCCTCGCCACTGTTACTTCTCGGTCTAAGATATCGGAATTCACTGGCGGCTGCGCAGGAAGGACTTTATTTAAGACGAAAACGCGAGCTCGCGTGTGAATGGTTTTACGTTTGATAAAAAAAGCTTTGAGCTCGCATTTAAAGGTATACGTTTCAGGTGGAAATTGAACGGCTTTTACAAACTTGTAGCGCGACATTCTGAGGTGCAAGAAATTTCAAATGGAGTCGTGGTTATATAGGTCCAGTTGGAATTTTGTTCTTGGCCGTAATCGCGAAGGTTCCTGTGCCGCGGGCCTGCAAGGCTAAAGCGTGTCAATCTGGAACTATTATGTACAACTCGCAAACACACAGAAAATGTGTTTGATTTTTGTTCAGAATTTGCTGATCTGTTGTAATATTCAAGCTAATCTGGCTTCACTTTGAAACTGCCACTAACAGAGTTGCTAAGGACTCGCGTAAAACTATCCCATTTTCTTTATTTAATATTCGTTGTTCAGCAGATTCAGGCGGGAACAGATTTCGTGGTTTCGTAGTGTTCAGTCGTATGACTATATTCATGAATGTCTGTGTTTCGAAGCTGAAATGGCAGGGCAATTTCCGCCTTGATTCTCGCCGTCACTGCCGGGTGGGAAGTTCAGATCGTTCTCGTGAAAACGACAAGAGACTTCGCCATGAAGACCCTGTCGTGCGTGGTGCCGAAAATGAAGCTCCTATGAAGCCGCTCCTCCAGTTTATGCTGTGACTATGCTGCGAGTGCCGCGCAGGCCTGTGACATTTTTTGAACTAAGTTGAACCAAACCAACTATAGCTCAGAAACAACCCTTTTTGGTAAGACTACGCTGAACGATACAGGCTGATGTAGTATGTTCGGATGGCACTGCGGAGTGGGCTGGTTCTATTGTAACAGCTTGTACCTGTAAATAATAATAATAATAATAATAATAATAATAATAATAATAATAATAATAATAATAATAATAATAATAATAATAATAAAACGAGCGACTGTAAAGTAGACGTGATGGTAGTGGCCACTGGCTGGTGGCAAGCGCCGGAGAGGCGCCTCCACCGGAGTCAACAAGACACAAACACACACACTGAAGACGCCTTGCGTGCTCTCCTTTAATCGTCGGCTCTCTCCAGGCAGGGGGTATGGGGCTTCACAGTGCGGGACATGAATTCAACAAGCGCCTGTACGGGGAGCCTCGAAACGAGCCCGAAGGCGGCAGACACGCGGTACATGGGCGTGCAAGCGCGTCCACACAAAACACAGTCATCACTACTGGAAGAAACAGTAAGGCACCAAATATACCGCGCATATCACACTACGAATGTTGCGCCGCGGGACCTTGCGCGTCCGGCGTAGCGTTTACTACAAATGTTACTACACGGCACTAGTGTCTATGGGGACTGCAAGCATGGGCATTTATCCAGCACGGGAATGATGGTCAGTATTGGCTAAAATGGCGCAGAATGCTTGTCTCACAGAACCCGCCTGAGTCAACAGTTCACGTGGGGGCGACAGCGCACGTGACCATAGATTCTGCGGAGCGTCCTGTAACGTTAATTGGGTTTTCACGGTCTAGACACCGTCGAGAAAGTGTCTTAATTTTGTACGTTCGTAGCGCGAGGTATATTTCAGCTAATACGACCCTTCAACTATAGGAATCGCTGGCACAGTGTAATGCATTCTTTTGACCGAGGTTGCGCTTCTGTTTTTTTTTCGGCTGCGGTGAAAGCGGTAATTATACTATCAGTAATGCGACATTTGACTTTATTAGACGATGCTCGGTGGCCCTGAAAACGACCGAACGTTTCTATGGACAAAAAGAACAACTCGTTTTTGCGAGTCTTTTTCTTATCCGTGCACAGATAATTCTGGCTAAAGCGCTTCGCCGCCTACTGGATTAAAAACAGATAGCGACAAAGTTCCTGATCGTGCACGAGGGAGCGTTAAATCACCCAGTCCTCGAGAAATCTGAAACAGTTTCACAAAATGCGGGCATGCACCATCGCGCGGCACGTTAGATCTGCGAGGCCGTTGCGTTATCGTTGCAGAACTGTCGCTGGTTCTGGGAGGTGCTGGTATATGAGAGGAAACGTAAGTATTGACCCCAAAGCAGAACGCTGTGTACTTCGACCGGTGGCTTGCGCACGCGAGATGACCACTGATGTAAAAAACAATTAGTTGGAGACTGCAGCTTATATCAGCGGATGACGACGAAGTCTCAGCTGACAGCGGCCAAACTGCGTAGGCCGCTTTGCTCCACAAAGTGGCTCTATGCGCATGCTGACAAGCCAAACAGTTTGGCTGCATATTGGTCTTTGCGAGGTCGTTGATACAATCGAGTGTGCGGTAAGAGAACGTCGCATATGAGCAACCTTCCATAAACAACGACACGTTCGAAAGTCGAGTTTTGAACGCGTTGTTTAATATGAAGTTAGAGTAAATCGAAGCAGTCTTAGAAGCACTGTCGAGACCGAAATAATGAAAGCCGGCTATACATGCGAAGTACTGCCATGACTTCTGAGCCTGACAGAGTAGATGACAGCAATATCTTGATCATAAAAGCGTTCTTATATCATTGTTGGGAAGAGCTCTTACCAGTCGAGACGACACCGACATGTCGCATGAATTCTACTACGGCTGGCAGAAAAAAAAAAAAAAGGGAAAGTGCAGCGGCCAGCGATTCGAAGGCGTCTCTTCCAAGAGAGTTGGCCTCTTTACTTCATCGCTGTGCCTCTTCTCGCCTGACATTTAGACCGCGAGCGGACACGCACAGAACTTGTTTTATCCGGCGACGGAACATTCGTACCACAATATTCGCGGAGTATTGGATACCGTCTTTACCGCGAGTGGCGTCACACCCACAGACGGTGTGCTACGCAGTTTAGCGTGGAAAACTATCGAGCGTTGTGCCTTCCTACGCGGCTCTGTACACGGTGCATGGTGAATGGACGGACGTCGTCCGCGACAGAACAAACGCTGTACACTATGTACACTGGCAGCAATCGGTCAAAGGACCGCGGGGCTGCGGCGCGGAGCAGTTGCGTCACGGGCATGGCTTTTCCAGCTCCGTCCTGAACTGCAAACCCACGCACAAAAGTAAGGGGTGCGCGCTCTATTTGTGGCATCGCGTCTCCTCGCTATCTAAGCCCTCTGAGGCAGGAATGTGAAGACATAGCGTGGTTTCGCACCATCTTGTAAACCAGTGCTTCCCAAGCTCTGGTTGTGAAACTGCGACCTGCCTCAGATATATAAATTATGCGTAGCGACGTTCCTCGCCTATGCAAGTTCGGTTTTCTCTGTGCGATGCTGTAAGCTTTTCTATTTGATCACGTGAACAGCAGTGCCAGAAACTCGCCCTGAGGTCTTTGCATGGCATTCATGAGTCAGGATTGATCGGCTCAGCTGGGAACCAGCTCGGTGGCTTTCATTCCAACGTGGAAGCAGTGCGTCGCGAGTGAGAGACTTATACCCTGCTGCATGTGTATTGTAGTCCCTGGTGGTCACGATGCGCAGTTTTGGGAAGCACTGGTGTAAACCACGCGGTGCATACGAGCGCTCGAAACTTCGCACTTGGCGTTCGATAGGTTTTGAGTTTTCGGGCTTAGGAAGCCACAATGCGCGTACCCTTTACTTTTGTCACGGGGTGTACATAGACACGCGCCCCAAGTTACGGAGCATACAGCCGCATGTCGTCACTGCTTAATTCACAACGGCGAGAATTTCGAGCTCGCGTTGTGTCATCACGATAAGCGAGGACGACATGCGGAATGGTTTGCTGGAATGGTTTGTTGTTTTACAAGCTTCGGCACTCCAGTAATTCGGTCAGCAGGCGCTGTTTTTTTTTTTTCTCATTCTCACAAGCATGGACACATTGCCCACCTAGCGAGCCAACGTCCCCAGCTGTTATAAATGATCACAAACCGAGCATTCACAGAAGCGCCTACTCGGTCTTTGTAGCGATGGAAAGCCAAGTGAATTCAATGTAGTAGACCATTCCCGGCTATATATTCCCTATGCTATATATACTGTCGCAGACATACAAACTCCAATTTCGGCAAATTTTGGCGTCGGGCTGCGTGTCGCGCAATGGCCCAGTTACCAATCCTAGACGGCAATGCCTGGCGTCGCCTTGCCGCGCTTTTGCCCGTGGAGAAAGATTTTGCCCGTGAAGAGACAAGGGCACAACAATAATTTTATAACCGCGTCTCGTGCACGGAAAAAGCAACGGCGGGCGTGTTCTCGTCTCCTAAAGGATTATAAGCACTGTTCTAGATTCCGTGAAAACAGCCAACCATCAAGCAGATTAGGGAACAGAAATCCACAGTGGCATGTGGATCTTCACACTTTTTATTTATCCTTATCTGCTTTGATCTCGCACCCGGCCCACCCTCACAACCGACCAGCTAGCCCAGCGTGCTTGTGGCAGCCGAGGCTAATGCGATTGAAATGCAGCTACCATTTCTGCTGCACTATGAGGAGAACACGCTGCTACAAAAGTCGCCTCAGCAGGTCAGTTCTGGCAGGATCTGTCCACGTGTGAACGCGTGATTCTGCGTACGCCTATTGGCAGTCGCTATTATTTTCATGTTCAGTAGTGTAATTGAGTATACCTATAGGCCTTTCTTTTCTGTTATTGTGAAAAGCGAAACAGTCGCTTGTGAAGACGGTCGGTATTTTCTAAGCACTCTGGGCACTAAATTCGCAAGAACAAGCTCATGCCTATCGTGATGCCAAATATTAGTAAAGGCGGCCAACCAATGCAAACAGGCGAACAACTGACCGTTGAGCTAGTTGGTAAACATCAAGATCTGGTTAAAAGTGTCCAGAAGGCGGATACATTGAAGAGGTAGACAAACGTAAGTTTTGGAGAACATATTTCATATGAGTGTACGCAGTAAAGCCATCAGTTGCGAGACGCACGATGTCTGTCCACATCTTCAGTGTCTCTGTCGTTTGATCCCTGAGGACCAGCGGCAGAGATTTCTTAACAACTAATACTTCTTGCAAATTCGGCCTAAAATCGTGTGTTTCGTTGACAGATGCCCCTTCTCTAACCTATGTAAACAGTGACCTTTACAGATACTCAAGTTGTCAAAATGCGCACGCGACACATACATTTGCTGCCGGTGTGTGTTGCAAACATCGGGAATGTTAGACGCACGTACTTAGCTTCTAGGCACACCTTCTATAATCCGTATATCTGACAGCATAATATTCGTAAAGGCCTCGCGATAGCATGCCCTCGTAATATTGGTCCTTTCGATCTATAGTCGGAAGCAATCGTTTACATACCACCGGTGTCGCGAAGAAAAGCTTCGTTTCGTAGCCTAGACACACAGCCTGAAATAGTGACGCAATACGCACGTGCGTGCTGGAAAAATATACTGCATGTCTCGTATCAGGACTATACGGTCGCCCCAGAAGAAAAGTGAAAAATTTCGCTGCTTCCGTGGTCTCTTAACTATTCCTCGCGAATGTCACTGTCAGACATTTATGCGTTACTAATGTACACCACGACGGCCTGAACTGAATTCTCCTACAGTCTCATGTTTAAAGCTCACAGGACACATTTTCGACAGCCGTGATTTTGTCGTTTGTTAGTTTAATGAGCGATTGCTGGCCCTATGGAATCAATGCGTCTGACCTCAATTTCGATTGCTTTTGGTTTGTTTATGGCATCGTGCTCATTGTGACATCACTCGGGAGCCAAGCAAATGTAGATCTAAACTGAGTACGTGCCTATGTGAGCGTCGCTGTGCCGACACTGGCATGATGATGCAGCTAAAAAAGCTTTCCGTTGCAACAGCATCACATTGAACTCGTCGTAAAGTGAACATATTGCTCGCACTGGAGTGTTTTTAATGGGTGTACGTACACGCATTTTGTGTTTGACTTGAGCCCTCTCGGCAAGTCTAGACGGTGCTAAATCAGTGCTCTTGGCTATTCAATATGAAGAGTCGTCTCGAATGAGTGACGACGTAGCTTTAGCGGACTATTCGTTGCTAGCCGGAGAAAGTAGATTTGCATACTGGGCCGATACACCCTTAAGGTAACGTCTACAGCCTCCTTCTGCAATCATCTGAAAACAAACCTGCGGCGCACATCGTGTGCTCGAATGCCTGGCAGTTCCTAATTCCTGATATCACTTTCACCATTGCGTGTTTGAATGTGTGGCAGTTCCTAATTTCTGGTATCACTTTCACCCTAGCCTAGCAGCAAGGCGTTAGCACAGCTCTACTGAAACATGTTTAGACAATAAAACTGTCAGTGTGTTTCGCTTGGCGCCTTATTTTGCTGGCACCGCTGTCAAAGAAAACAAATATATATATATATATATATATATTGATGGCGTGATCGTAACAAATTTCGCCATCAACTAAATCAACGTGAAAAACAGTGCCATGATTGCACATAAGGCCCGTGAATAATGATATCTAGTGAACGAATTCATAGAAAGAACCTCTATAACCAACTATATCTCTTTATTACACAATATAAAACAAAACATTTCAAAATGACTAAAGATTGACAGCTCGCAGCATCTAAGTAGCCCCACGTGTCCTTGGACTAGAAAGCATCGCGCGATATGCCGACTAGAATAGCACAGTGCAATAAATTGCCCTTCTTATTTTACCATAACGCTTCTTCTTTTCTAAGTGCCCTTGTAATTCACAAAGGCAGTTTATTATTCCTTTTTCTCGCATCGCGACGAAATTCCTTTCAGTGGAGGACAGAAAATAAAGCAGCAGACCGTGGACTATATAATGAGCGCGCCTTATGCATTTTTCTGCTGCCTTTAAAGTTGGCTAGTCCGCTTTGGTGCCGCAATTAATGGTACAGTACCCTCACTGATGAGGCTCATATTTAACTGTTTTTCAACGCAGTCACCTCATTTTGAAGCAATATTCTTGGACTGCTCGGGGGACAATTACGGCTTTACCAGATGTAAAGTTCGCGAACTACAAAACTCAGTCGACGGAAAAGCCTGGGACCTGAATTCTAATCAGCCACGAATGTCGCAATGCGGTCCTAATTTGCGTATTGTTCGCACTGTGGACAAAAGGTTGGAATGTTCAAAGGACGCCGGTCTCGGGAACACATTGAGGACAATTTCTCGATCAAAGCGCCAGCGACGTTCTCGGAGGGGTTTTGTGCATAGAGCGATTCAGATCACATGGCGGGCAGCCCTCCTTGACCGAAGACGGCGATAGTCGCGCAAACAGTTACTCGGGCGGCGCTTCGCTTAGGGAAGCGATCACAAATTGCGCACAACTGCGAGATCACTGCTACATGTTTTAGGGAGAAGAAAATTACGCCATCTGGTGCCGTGAGGCAGCCCGTTCTGGACCATGTTTGAGGTACCTCGCCAAAGCATCCAAATCTACGCGCTATGCCCTGTGCCCACAATATTCGTGCGTCGGTATTCGACCTAGGCTCTAGAAAGTTCCATGTTACGCGGCCACTGTATTGTGTGGTGTGGTCGCGCACAACCTCCTTGAGCACACAGGACTATCACTACGCAGAGCTGGTAACAGATGGCGCCACATAGTAACATCAGTTCCCTTTAACGCAGTTCTGGTTTGTAGCTGAGCCCGCACATGCCTCAACAAAGCAAAAGAAGACAGACGCGAGCAAGGTGACCAGAACATAAAGTTTAAAATAGCTCCGCGAAGAGCATCGATCTCGCCTGTTTCGTGGTTGTCACAAAAGCTAGAAGAACGGCGACTGAGCGCCGCCGGATAGCAGCGCAAAAACTGAGGAAGACGGAAATTTCCAATTGCAAGATTTTTCCAAAATCCACAATATCCACGCTTATAGGTAGCTGGGGATGGTTGGATGGAGGCTATGAACGTCCCATTTAACAGGGAGCGGTGGGATGCGCAACCAAGCTCTTTTTCTTATTTTGCCTGATGTCTTACCTATCTTATTATTATTTTTTTAGATCTCGGCAGGACGTGCTGTGTTGCGTTGCAGTATGCTGAGTGTTATATCCTTAATGGCGACGAATATGGTGTGCCCTGCACATCATTGGGGGGTTTGATCTCGCATGTTCAGTCTTGTTGAACGTCTCTACTTCATTGAGGTAATTGCGTGCATTAACAAAAATAAAGCGTGCCATCGCCTGCGACGGTGCTTTACGAAAAGAAATCCTGAGGCAAAAGGCGCTGACACCATCCTTTGCAAGGACGGGGATTTACCTGCCGTGCAACGTTGCTTAGAGCACAGGGAACTTGCGATAGCGGAAAAGTTTTGTTATTTGGAATGGGCAAAACGGTACGCATCTTTTCGGACATCGTCTACTGATGAACGTCTTTTTTCTCTCTCTGTCTACAGATAGCGACACTAGACTGTGCATTCTGAAATTCGTAATTCAGACAGGAGAAGAATTGAAGAATTTATCCGTGCCGTCATTAACACGATGCATACGGTATGTAGCTGCCGACCGGAGAATCAAGACTGTGCCGCCGTACCGCTAATTCTCGTGACCACCACTTCTCTCCGTTCATTTCGTCAAGCCCGACGAAACTGCCATTGATCGCCTTGTATTGGCGACATGAGCTCGTGAAATGTGAGTTCCTCGTCCGGTGTTTATTCCGCCTGCTTGCACTCAGTGGTGTCGGCGGAGCGCTACTCCGCGTCAGGACAAAAAGTTATACTGATTATGCAGCTTGCATAAGTATGCCCTGTTGTAAACGCAAAAGGAAAAAAAAAGAAGTAAAGAAAAAGAAATCACGCGGCAATTAGCGAAGTTTTTCAAAACTTAATTCTGGGCAGAATGCATCGTGCATGAAGCTACTTGGTGCAACGATTGTTTTACGTGCTAACTGAATAGACTTTTTGATATGCGCCTTAATAACAGAAAATTCTCGGTTAGAGCCTATTCTAAGCGGCTATAACGCCACAGCGTCTCTCGTATGAAATAAGGATTGCGGCCGCAATGTCTCTCAAAAATATGTGCGCTTATTTATCGTTTACGTACATGGAGCAATAAAAAGAAACGATTCGATCGTATTGCATTTTTGAGGCCCTTATTTGATTGTTGGTATATTAAAAATATTGACAACGTAGCGATCGCGTATAGTAGCATTTTTTTTCTCGAAAGTGTCCTTACAGAACACACGTATTGGACGCAATTGCAACTCCGGAAGCTGGTTGCAGTGCGCCAGGTTTCACACATAAAGAAAAAGAAGCACTATTTTTATGTTTTGGAGCTATCTTATCTGCGCACTTGCATCTGGAGCTGCGCTTCGCTTCTACCTGCACGCTGGCGTATCTGCAACCACGTTTTGGGCGCATGCGCGATGGCTATCTTTCTGCAAAAAGCTCCTTTTTTGCGTGCTGGTTGCATCTGACCGCTAAACAGCGATCGAAACATATACACAGCTAATCTGTCCCCTCATGACGTACCGAGATATCACCTCATCACGCTGGTTGGAGCAGGGGCCTTAGCTCGTCGTAGTGACACGCACATCACCGAAAAGGTCACCCAAAGGTCTCCCACAAGTCAAACACACGTCACCCACACGGCCGCAAGAGTTGTTGGCGCTGCCGCCACCGGGCGCTGCGAGCCAACGCATCGCGGAGAGCTGATGGTCGACAGGCTTGTTACGGAGCTTTGGTGCACAACGGTGTCTGTAACTGGGGTGGTGATTTGCGCGTGTGACGCCTTCAACGGGCCGCTTTGCTCACAGGGTCTCCTAGCGATCCTTGGGAACGCGAGAACACGCTAGAGAGCGCGCACGGCGTTCTTCCAGCACGTTTGTTCCATCACGCCAAGAGGGGAGCGCAGACCTGCCGCGGGACACTGTGGACTGTTCGGTGGTCACCTAGCGCTCGCACAGACACAGACAAACACCGAAGGGTTGTGACGTCACGCTCTCTGGGACGTCGTCTTGTCGGTAGGTGGTGGTCGTCCTCCGGGCGCAATCTTCCGGCGGGCGGGGCTGGTCTCGGGGTGCAGGCACGGCGGCAGCGGATCGGTCTCTCGCTCGAGACCGTCACCGCGGCTGCATCCATCTCCACAGGCAGAGCAGCGCCGCGAG
This sequence comes from Dermacentor silvarum, assembly GCF_013339745.2. NCBI lineage: Eukaryota > Metazoa > Arthropoda > Arachnida > Ixodida > Ixodidae > Dermacentor > Dermacentor silvarum. Next base: position 111,007,030 of record NC_051164.1, on the reverse strand, counting down.
CAGCGAAATGATGGACGACACCGCACTGGCCGACGGGCACGGCGCTCCGCTAGGTTGGAAGTCGCAGTCACCTGCGTTGCAAACGGAAAAACGAGCGAAGGTGGGGCTTTACACGCGCGAAACGCGAACAAACATAACGCACGCATGAGCACAGCCGCGGCTTCTTGTTGAGGCAAAATATAATGTGTTGTACGCTATATATCCGCGTTATTCATAATGCATCTGTACACTAAACGTGAAGTTGGGGAAGCAAGATAGAACAGGTGCGTTTATTAGCGCCAAAAATTTCTGTTTCTTAATTCGGCTCTACAGGAATTCTTACCAACCACCAGCACAATTCGACTAAGTACCCGCCGACTATATGATAGAAACACGCACAGGCACAGGCACACACGCACACACACGCATCTAAACTGAAGCTCCTTGAACTGCAATGATTCACCCTCAGGCTAACATACATTATATACATAGTTGGATTACAGCCTTCTCGTTCCGTAAATGAAGGTGTTTAAATTAGATCAAATCACGTTCTGTGTTTGCAAGCATGTGCCGCAGAAGACACTTGTCAGACCGCAGTGCCGCTAGAAAAGGGTGCACTTGCGCTGCCACTCACCTGCGGCGCTGATGTTGAAAGTGATGTTCCCCGTGACGCCAGGCAACACCGTGCGACGACACGTGTCGTGCAGGCCGGACAGCTGGGTCACCTTGTCCGCCTCGGAGAACACCTGCGAGTAGCCCCACGAGCGTTAGAGCGCGTTTGTGTGCGTCGGGCCGCCTCGGCTCAAGCGTTTGTCGTGAAGGTGTCATATGGCACCTTCACGACAAACGATGTGGCTCAGGAGCGCTATGCCTGCACCGTCCGCTGGCATGACCATGCCCTTGCTAGAAGTCACGCGCGACCACCCGTCCAGGATTTGGCCGATCTCTGTCTGCAGACATTAGTAGTGACGTCACAGTCATCAAGGCGTGTGGATGTTCTAGCCTAGTCTCGTTAGCATTTCCCCCATTCTTTTTCTTCGCTGCGGTGACGCGTAGTGCTGCTTGCTATGTCGCACAAAAGTTAGAATGTCGCCCAAAGGGTTCATTTCAGAACGGTCCTCTCGTTAGAGAAGATTGTCATCCACCCGAGAGGGGCACGAAGCTACAAACGAAAATCCTCCACCTGCTCCATCTGGCGGACTTTCGCAGCACTGATTTGCCATATTATGTCCCTGAACTTCGAGTTGTCGACTAATTCGGCCTTGCGCTACAATATGCTAGCCTCCTGGGGAAGGAGGGGGGGGGGGGGGGGCTATTTTGGACATCGTCAAATTCAGCCATGCTGTCGAATTCTGTAATGGTGGCATTTTGAGCCAATCAGAGACGGCGTAGCAGCCCCGTGGGCCATTCAGAGCTGACAAGATGGCAAGTTCGACAATATGGCGGAATTTGACAATCTCCGGAATATCACCACTGGTTAGCTGAGGTAGCAGATCGACCGCCCCGAAAATGTGTTGGTTTCGTGTTCGATCTATGGACCAGGAAAACATTTTCAACTGCGACGCTTTCTGAGAAACCCATGTGGGTTTCCTTTGTAACTTCCTGCTATATTCGGGTGGATGCACTTTCTTTCTCCTTCCACGAACGAACCTTCTTACAAATTGAGGATTTCTGTATAACTACTCTGGCACATACCGGTCGTCTGATTCTGAATGAGCTGGAGCTCGGCATCGCTGCGCATGAACAGAGGGCTCAGATGTGGCTTTGCGCGCATAATTCGTGACTTTGAGACGGCACCGAAAACCATTCTCGGACCAGATTTCCGATTTGCTGTGCAACCTTAAGAAATAGTGCACAGCGGAACTGCGGTTAAACCTGTGAAATACGGCAATCTGTAAATCTCCCCGTAACAATATAACAGGCGATGAAAGATCCAGTCCACGCATCGCAGCCACCTGTTTATTCTACAATACCCGAGTTACGCTTCCGTTGCGTTCGTTATATCGCCTGCCCGCAATCGTTTTTGAGGTCGTTTTTCCCGCTACACGGATTACGTCAGGCAACTCTGACTAGCCGTGACCTGAACCGCATTTCCTGAGAGCCCGCCTTACATGTCTGTAAATGCTACAAACTGGGTTAGCGCTTCAGTGACAATCCCGCTGCGAACGTGTGTGCGTTTGTCTCTTTAAGGAGCGACTCCGCGGGGCTGGCCCTAGTGCCACGAACAGAGATGACGGCTGCAGTTCACTTACGAAGCAGAATTTGTCCTTTGAGCCCTTAAGACCCGTGATGAGGTAGTTCCGGCCGTTTTCCTGCCAACCACCGTGGCACTGGAACGCTGAAAGAGAACACCCAGGTCACACATACGTGCTGCTTTCGGGACACTGCAGAAAAAGACGGAAGTCCGCCAAGGAAACGCGCACTGCGAGCAGTTCATGCCATTCAGAACAATCTGTACACTTTGATCGTGAACCGACGATGGTAGGGCAATCCCTTATATTTCACAAATGTAATGCAAAGTTCCCCTACAACATTTGGTTATACTATTTTACTGAGAGCCAGAGTAAGCTGCCTACGTTGCACAAAAGTCGGACGTACAGGTTGAATGCTGGATACAGCCATTTGCGACTCATAGACCACGCGTGGAGCTAGCAAAGTTTTCTCATTATGGCGTTGATGGCTCGGGCGAGTCCCGGCTCATTTTTTCCTCAACTAACCGAATTTCTGCTACTGGTGAGACTGTTTGGCAAAATACGGCGACACCTCACGAAAGTTTCGAGACTCTACGAGGATTTGTCAGGCCTTGGATGAAACCTGGCTGAACACCGCCTGTGAGCGTTTCGTGCAGCCAAGTGCACGCGGCATGTGGCGGTAGCACACGTTCGTAGAGGTAGTCGTGGCAACTCACTCCGGCTGGCGACCAGAGCGTGGGGAGTAGCGGCCGCCGACGACGTGGCTGCAGCCGGCGAGACCTGCTCTTCACTGCCGCATCCCGCGGCCCGGAACTCCAGGTGGCTGTGGCGCCGACAGCCGAGCACGTCCCGGCACCCGTCGGGCTTCCACGAGGCCCGACCCGTGGCGCGCAGGCCGTCAGTGAGCGCCAGCGCCGGGCACGGGTGCGACAACGCAGAACCGTCGCTCCCGAACGGCGCCGACAGCGCTGCAAGCGAGGATGCCAAAATTAATGCGCGGAAATGTTTGCGTGAAGGTACAGGTAGAGAGCATTGGGTTTCTATACTTCGGGTCCCGAGGTCCTGTCGGGATCCTTTCACTACGTTATTGAAAGTTGGAGGGGTGCCTGAAACCGGCTAAGGAAAAAAAAAAAAAAGGAAATGCCGACAGCCAGAGTCAGTGCATGGCGTCCAGGTACAACCAAATTAGGAAGGTCACATGGTCTTCAAATAGACGCACTCTCACCAGAGCAGAAACTGACCTCCCTGGCGCAGTATTTCGCCATTACCTCCTTCATGAATCGTGTACTTAGTCTCCAGCAGCCGCGGAGCACCTGACTAATGCGGCGGTCATACCTGCGACGTGGCAGAGGGTGCGAAGCATCTCTGGCTCCGGTAGCCACTCGAAACTGAACCTGACAACCTTGACCACACGAACCCACTCGAGTGAAGCTAGCTTGGCAGTGCTTTTGGGGAATTATCTGGCATTGCCAAGGATTTCAATGAGTTGAGTGAGGTTAGGAGAACTGTTGAGATATGTACATTGCTGACTAATGGCCAAGTCCTCTATTAAACAGGTTTAGAGGAGAGACTACGCGGTAGAAAATAACCGTGCAACGAGCGATGAAACGAAGAATAATAGGCGCAATATTAAGTGGATTACATAGATAGCAAACGGGGATAGCCGATAATCTAGTTGAGATTAAAAGGAAGAATGGAGTTGGGCAGGCCATGCAATGCGTAGAGAAGATAAACCGTGGTTGCAGAATAAGTGCTAAGAGAAGGAAAGCGCAGTCAAGGACGGCGGAGAACGAGGTGGTTGATGAAATTAGGAAATTTGCAGGCATAGGACGGTGTCAGCTGGCGCAGGAGAGGGGTAATCGGAGTTCGATTGGAGAAGCCTTCGTCCTGATGACCACTGCCCGATTTAAGAGACCCTGAAAGGGTCTCCTCGTCTTAACGTGCATATAATGACTTCGAAAAGGTCTCTGAAAAGGCACAGACTCACAGATACTCCAACTGTCTGCATCTGTTGGTCGGAGGAAAGGATGGCTTGTTGAGGCAAGAAAGGCCAACTTCGCTTTTGGAATTTCACGCTCTTAACATGGCTTCGCCGGCGTCAGTGTGACTTGGCGTTGCTTTCACAATTGTTCATAAATTTTTCTACCGGCTCAAGACACTTTTTTTTTCTTCTCCCGAGTTTTACTTCGGTGACTAGGTCATGCACTAGCTGGTCATGCACCAGCCTATGTAAAGTTAGCCTTATATAGGCTAATCTATTGTATTCTATTTTTTATCGCGATAACAATTATACGGATACTCGAGACGCGTTCGACGTCGTCGTGCTGTCCTCCTATCGACAGCGCATGCACTGCACGCGCGTGGACGGTTAGAGGGCCTCCAGAGGCGCGCGGTACGTTTCGCTGCAAAAGTGACGAAGCCAAGTGGACGCGGCTTCGCGCTTTGCTCAATCGGATCTGCCGAAGCCAGGGCAGGGCTCTGGCCACCGCTGCTGGCTTGAGCGTGGCGCTCCTGCTGACGTTGGCGTTCCTGTATGAGGGGCAGTGTGCGCACCACGCCGCTGTGCATACACCGGTCTGACCGGAACGTGTAGTAAACGTCAAGTCTATAACCCTTTCATTGGGCGCGCGTCGAAGGTTTTCCATCTCTTATCCATGGCACTATCAAGGTGCGACGCCTGTAAATCTGCTGCCGGCGTTCTTCATCGCGCCAACATTGTGACACGCCTGGTATCTGCTGTGGCGCTGTTCTTCCTGAGCAGCAGTAGTTGTCTCGGCGTGCTGCGTTGCGCCATGTCGCCTCCGCGTCTTTTAGTTTTTTTTTTTTTATTTTATTGTTTGACATCGTGTGGGGAGCTCGAGCTCAACGCTAAACCTTGCTGTCGCTTTCAATGCTACGCCTTCGGGCGAAACTGACAATTCCTTTTTATTTGTCTAAAAATGTCCGTGCTTAGGTCGAACCGCTTGCTTGAAGCCTGTTATGTGTATTTAATAATGGCCTCAAAAAGAAAGAAAAAAAGGCCATTCGTTGTCTTGTTCCACCTCTCCGACTGCGAAACTGCAGTAACTCACGTCTACGTAACATCAAGCACAAGCTTTGTAGCATTTTCTTTTTCTCACCCAGCAATGTGATGAAATCCTGTGACTCTGGGTCGAACGCGGGTGGCACGCAGGCGTCCCGCGCTGTTCGGCTCAGCTCACCTGAAAGAAAATCATTTTTGCATTATTTGAGGCTGCTCTACCATAACCACGACAATTCGATATGACGTATACAGCCCAATGAAAGCTTGCATCCACAAGCTATCTCTTCGTAATGTATACGCAATACTCTCCTAGTGTTTCTTCTACATTGGTGTTATCAGGAAATAAACATAAAACGAAGCCTTTGCTTTGGTGCAGCAGACACTCACCCATTTGAATTTCCAATACATGCGAGTCTCTCCGGTGGATAGCCACGCAAACGTAGCCATTGTTGCTGAAAATAAATGACGAAGCGAAAGCAAGTATTTATGGAAGTGCGAAGATAGTAACACGCATGAACTGTTCTAGGCAGTATAGCATGCACAACAGTTTTAGAGAAGAAAATGTATCATATAGACAACTCAACCGTAGAGTCTTCTATAATTCCCACATGAGCATGAGTGGTTGAATTTTTGCTTGGAAGATCATTCAATTCGACGAGAAAAAATGTTCCGTTTTTATTTATTTATTTATTTATTTATTTATTTATTTATTTATTTATTTATTTATTTATTTATTTATTTATTTTTAGTGTTTGTGATCCCGGTGCATGGTGGGGCCAAGGACGCTGATTTGACTGTTTGTGCACCGGCGTCAGCGCAACCGGGGCTCGTAAATGACTACAGAATCGGTTTAATTTGGTGGCCGCATTCTTGACGTCTTGTTGCTTATTTTATTAGCCAGATGACGTTTCCGCTTCGGTTGTAATCTTTGTTGCTCCTACACGAAAATAACGCTCGCGCTTTCCTCCTCCTTGAGTACGAGAGAGGACAAATTTTATTAAACATGCCACTTGCTTGCCTTGCCTCAGCTGTACATGGGTACCAATGCCTCTTTTAGACGCGTGAGCCGAAAATCTGGTTCCTGGCCCTCTCCTCTTTCCTCCTCTCCACTGGGGTCGGCTGCGAGCGCTAGCTGCGGCGGCCGCTCCAAACCTAAATCCCGTGACCCTGCCTCCGAGATTACAGCGGCGTCTGTAGCGATCCCGGAGGCCTCTCGTCAAGCCATTGGTCGAGCGCGTGCCAGCCTCGTAATCGTCACTTCCTCCGCAACAGGAAGTAGGGTTGGCAGCGAGCGCCGTCCCTCCGCGACTACCCTGAACTACGGGAACCTCTGATCCAATGGGAAAACGAGCGATGCGACAGGCATCTAGTAAAGGAGGCATTGTGGATACTCATTGTCCGACCTTCACAGAAGGATTTCAAGCTGTCGCATACGGCATCTGCTCTAGGATTTCGAGGCTATACTATGGCGTATATTTTAGAAACGATCTAGATATTTCCAGGCCTATCGCATTCAAAAAGTGCATTCTTTTATTGCTGCAATCTTGGTAGGTGACTGCAATCACCAAGCAATTTTGAGCCAGAGAAAGAGAGACCCGCCGTTGTAGCCCAGTGGTTATGGCGTTGCGTCGCTGAGCTAGAGGTCAAAGGGTCGATCCTGATTGCGGCGGTCGCATTTCGATCGGGGCGAAATGCAAAAACGTTCGTGTACTTGGATTTAGGTTCACGTTAAAGAAACCCATGTGGTCAAAAAAGTATCCGGAGCCCCCGTCTACGACGTTCCTCACTATCATAAAGTGGTTTTGGTGCCTTAAACTCCGGGATTTAATAAATAATGAGCAAGAGAGGCCAGCGCCTACGACCCCATTTTTTTTCTCCTGCGCAGCCGAGTACATCGGGATTAACGACAGCAGGAAACGCCCGTGCCATGCTCTTGCTCGTTCATTCTTGAAAGCGGGTCTGCACAGGGCCCCCGAAGCATAACCGGGCACTATTTAGTACATGAGCTGGGGAGCGTACCAGCCGGAGGTGCTGTACCCGATGAGGGTGCTGGCGTTGGTGCCCTGCGCCAGCTCCTGGATGCACGTGACGCGCAGCTCGGGCTGCTGCGTCTCCCCCGACGAGTGCTGCGCCCGGTGGACGCGCATCTGCCGCGAGCCGAACACGAAGCTGCGCCGACCGTCCAGGCTGTGCCAGCGACGGGAACCCGACGCGCTCCACGGCGGGAAGTGGCAGCCTGCGCTCGGCTGCCGGCCTGGCAGAAAAAGATGGGGGGCTGTTTATATACGGCAGCGTGCATCGGGCTACCCTTATACATAAGCAACTGAAGCGGGTGATCGATACAGTTTCCCCGGACACACTACCGCAAGTAATACAACAACGTAACGTTATCTAACGCGTGGAGACTTGCATACTAACAGTGCAGCGTGTTCTGGAGAAATATCCCAAGAGCTTCCGAAAGGGTCATGGAAAATATTTAGTAGAGCCAGCCGTTGGTTTGCTTTCCCCCTCTCGTTCATATTGCAAGCGCGTTCTCCCGCGTTGTATGCATAACGGGCCAACGACTGCAATACCCTAGTCAATTTTGCTTTTACGTGAATGCGACAAAAGTATGCCGCGTCATGTTGTTGGAGTCATCTTTTTCTGTCATTTCGTGCAAACAATAGCTGTGGAAGCTAAAGCAGCGTCGGATACAGTCAGATCAGCCAATTGGTAATGGGTGGATTAGATGAGCCCCATCCGTTTGTAGAGTGCGGACGCGGACTGGTCGCGTGCCCACGTCCACCAGTGCGAAGAGTGATTGCTCCTGCGCGTAATTTTGTTTGAAATTGCGAACAACGGTGGATTTATTTGGACGCTGAGGCAGTTCAGCCGCGCTTCTAAAAGTTCGTTTTGGATATGGGATTACAGACGGGAGGCTTTGGAAGAACGCAGGTCGGTGGGGGTGGGTGTTCATGCAAAGCATATTATCGGTGACCCTTCCGAAAAATGAAGCAACACACACGTAAACATTCTCGTACCAAACACCATATTAATGGGAGCATCGCGCTATCCTAAGCATCCCCTCTTATTGAGCATCGTACTTACGAAGGAGAGAAAGAGAGAGCACACTTCAGCAAGGGGTGTGCTGTCCTCTGCTCAGTAAATCAGACACGCTTCGAGGTTGTTTGTGCAAACGAAGTGTGCAGTTGTGGACGGTCGCTTACTCTTGGTGAGTGTCATGATGCGCGAGCCCTCGGAGGCGGAGACGAGGCCGTCGCAGGTGGCGTCCGGCGACTGCGACACCCGGAACGTGTTCTGGTGGCCCACGTGCTCGTACACCTGCGCAAGGGCGCGTGCAACGGGGGTTATAGCTCGGCGACGCTGCGCATGGGTGAGCCAGCAGCTGTCTGTCGCGCAAAGTGTGTCGCGGAATGCAGGAATCCGCTTCTTAAGTTGTTTAAGCGTGCGCATTTCATCAGCCTTCGGAATGTCATAAAGTGGAGAGCAACCGGCGAAGTCATTGTAGTGCTAATTATCATACTAGAAGCTTGGGTCAGCGCTAATATATTGTTGCGAGGTAAAAGCGAACACGTGAACAGCCCGTCTGACGTACCTGAACCATCGCTAAGGATACAGACACGTAAAATTAAGGACTGCAAGGAGGCTACACTGGTCGCACGGCGGCACAGCGTCCCGAGTGATTGGTTAAGGCTTCGTTATTTATTTGAAATATGGTCTGTCGTTTTCTTCCTGTGATCTAAACGAAAGAGTAGGTATCGGTGGTATCGCGTCATGTCCCAGCGTGCTTAGCCGGAGGTGATAAACTACTGTAGGAGGGGGGATTCGCCTTCTTCGTTTTGGCGAGCCACCATGTGCGCCTAGCCGGTCAGCGTAGTGGAGCGGTCCTGCAGGGCAAGGGTCAGGATTGCCTGGGATTTCCGACTCGGAGCGTGTGCGCTTTGCCGGAGGTATGATAGGACATGATCGAGTGTTTTTTGCAAAGCGTTGATGATATCGCTTTTTAAATGACTTCGTCGGGGGGATTCGTGAACAAGACCAGCTTTAACTTCGGGTGTCATGGCTCTAACCGCGAAGATGCTGCGTAAGTGGGCCACTGCGGCGCAAAGATAGCACGCAGCTGTTATCGTTGCCCGGGGAGGGCGGCTTTAAGCGCATGATGCCTTTCTTTGCGCCCGTGCTTATCTCATAGCAGTCGGCTTCGTCTGGATTGTCATCGATCAGAGCAGAGAGCTTCGTAGCGTCTCCCTCACTTGTACGCGACCTTGCCGCGGATTTCGCTGCGCCCTGGGATCTATGTAGTACAGGTCTAAGGTATTTCAGTTTCGCAAGCAAGATGTATTGCCCGAAACCCCGCCCTTTACCGCGTGTTAGTGCTTTATACGTTGTGCGCCGTTTGTGCCGCTTTTGTGACAGCAGAAATCAGCAGCCGCAAACGCCAGCTTCTGAAACTGTGAAGCCAATATCAGCCACCACGAAGTCAAACCACAAGCAAGTCAAGCCACAATTGCCTATCGGCACCAAAGATATCTGAGTTACGCATTTTGTGAACTCCAATGCAATCAAGGCCGGAGCCAATCGGAAACCGCGCTCTCGTGGACACGCGAGAGTGTCCCGCACAGCCCGCAGAGCCCGCAGCGGACGCTACGCAGCTTATGGAAAGCTGCGGGCGTACGCAAGAGACCCTGCGTGCTCCTGCGTACTGCGCATGCGTACTGTCGCCTCCGCGGGTTGTTGCGGATGCCGAGCTGTTGCGGACGCCCAACTGAAGCTGTCTGTTGTCCGGTTTATCCGCCGCACTACGGGCTAAAAACGCCCTCCCCTTAGCTTACAGCGTCATGTTGAAAACTACTAAAGAAGCTGTTTAGACATTGTGGAAAGTGCACGGGTATATAGTGTGTATGTGGATGGGGAGCATCCCTCCCTTTCCCCCCGCCACCTCGTCCCCTTCAAGGCTACCCTGGATCCGCCCTTGATCACCGGCGTAAGAAACCCGAAGTTTTATTCGAGACTTTCCACGAGGGACAAAGCGCCATGTACTATCAACATAAATTCAAATTTACACAAGTGGAAAGCGGCTAAAACGCGTTGTCGCGTTGTCGTGTTCGCCTGCATTTGTAACAGCGGCTTAAGTCAAACTGCGAAGCGTTCATACTATAGGTCTACCCCGTGCTTAGAAATGTGCCACAGCACACATAACTGCGCGTCTCACTCATGTGTAATCACGCGTAACGGACGTCGTGGTCAATTTTTCTTTTCCTGTTCGTGTTTCACGCCATGACCGCTCAGGCCACCTAACCGAGTTGAGTGCGTGTGCGGTGCATAAGACACTTCAAGCCTGCGATGTCGGCCTTTTGTTCGCTTTATTAGGATCGTTCATATGCGTGCAGCAATTTCAAGATTGATTGATTGATTGATTGATTGATTGATTGATTGATTGATTGTGATTACATTTTGGTCAGATCAGCAATCGGGGCATTGATGGGCCTCGCCATTGCACACATACAACGATGGATCCACTTACGCCCCCACGCATACAGGCTCGCGCGCGTTGTGCTTCACTCCCAAGCGTGCATGCTAATGATCTCGCTTAACTATTCCGTGCGCGGCAACTCATTCCCGAAATTGCTGCACATTGTTACTGAGCGGCCACTAAAACGCTATTTTGAAAAGCGCAGGGTGCGGCTAAATAGGATACGTGAACTGCAAAGGCCGTACGCAGCGCAGGCGTAGCTGATCTCGTAACGCGAGCTTTGTTGTGGCGTAACTTTGCATAATGCGTTGGACCTCTTCCTATGTGCATACTTGTGCGTGTCTGAGCGCGTGCGCGTGCGCGCGCGTTTGTGCGCGTGCTCTCCTCTGTATTCACAACGAAAAATAGCAGAGAGCTTTGAGATCAAAACACCTGAACGCAAGTAGACCGGAACTATCGCTCTATACCCACAGCTGCGCATGCAAATGGAGAACACGTTTTTTTAAGGATAAGCTTTGGAAAGCGAAGTGCGTGCGTGTTGCGTAACTTTAAGCAAAGTGCGTTACAATTTCTTTTGTGCTTTTCTTTTACCTGTAGCTTCAAAAGGAATGGAATTTCACTAAGAGGCTTCCGCTAATGCTTCGACCACGAGCTCTTTATTTATTGAGTGCAGTCGCACGGGGAAAAAAAAAATAGAGAAACCAAAAAGGGATGCTCTATCCCTGCGACGAACGTTTAACGTGCTCTAGTCAACTAGACTACCAAGAGCTGCAATACGGTGGTGATAAATAGAGGTTTTGCAAGATATTTGGCAATAAATATTATCTTGCGTTGAAAGAAAATGAAAAAAAAAATGGGGGGAGGGTGACGTGACGTACGCAGTTTCTTCATGCACTCAGTGCTTGAAATATTTTTTTTTTTTACTTCAAGTTTCCCGATCGTTCTTTTTCTTGTTATCAGTTCATATCACTTGCGGTTTAAAGTTTTAGATGCCGCATTTCGCCACTAAAATGATCTGGAACGTTAACGTCTCTGCGCAAGCTAGCGGGTATCCTAGTCACGTAATGTTCAAAATGACAATTTTATTCTGTTTGCGTGCCCTCCGGTGCAAGGTCCGAAATTTGCTTGGTAGAAAAAGAAAAGCCTTGCACGTCAGAAGGGTACAGGCACGTGGGACGCATTTGTTGCTGGATGCGTGCTTCGAGCTCAGTACATCGAGCATTGTACGAGTCGCGGTGCGCTTTCACAAAAGCGAGAGTCGTAGCCCGGCGTCGCTTTATTTCTCCGGCAACCGTGGCCGCGAGTGCCTCTGCAAAGAAAATGCCACGGCACAGCGCGCGAGGGGATGGCTGTCCCGGCGGCGCGCCGAGCCGAAAACCGAACCGTGTGGTGGGGGCGGACTATCCGATTCCCATTTCAATTTAAAACCAAGAGCGACTCTCTTTCTGTGCGAGCTCGGAGGAGAAAGAAATGAAAGCAATCAGGCTCGCATCAAATCTCCATCAGCTGCCGCGGCGTATCGGATGCCGACCGGGCGCCGCGGCTGCCTGCCCCCTTTTTTTCTGTCCGTCCCCCTCCCGATTCCTTTTGAAATGCCTTTCTCAAAGCAGCAGCCAGGGCGGTCCACGCGCGGCGGGAAATTTGAAACCCTCTCTTTTTACCCTTCTTCTCTGAAGCGCCATTTCAGTCTGCTTTTCACGAATTACCTCGGCCGAGTCGGCTGGATGCTCCCTTCGCTGTCGCGAGAAGGGGGGAGTCGAGAAAGCGTCACACTGCGTACTCTTACGGCGGAGTGCTTTCTTGACGACGCTGGCGGCGGAAGTGGGCGATTTGTGGCCACTTTGGTGGCGAACCGCGCTAAACGGGCGATTTGTTACGTATGGCTCGAACAAGTCCTCGCTTCTTTGTCCCAGCTCGAGCGCCTTTCGGGCGTCGGAATTTTCAAATCATGTTCTGTATTCGTTTCGAAGCAGTCGGTGTGCTTTCTGCCGGTACTCTGCAGGGTAGGCGCTGATTCGGTCCGCCATCGTTGCTTTCATTGCGCGACTTACATATAGGTTGCCGTCGACGCCGTGGCTTGCAACATCACGTGTGCGGAACAGTTCCAACGCGATATTCGTATGTGCGAAGAAATGATTCAAGTCTGCCTGGAGATGAAAGTACGTTCAGGGATATTTGAAACGAAAGGAAATCTTTCTCTTTCTTCCTTTCTTTTCTGTCTTTCTCGTTTTCTTTCTTTTTTTTTTTCTTGCCACGACCTTGGAAACACTGTCGCAACTTCTCATTACGAATGCGGACCGCTTTGCTAGCTGGCTAGCCATTTCGCGGAACATTAGTCGAGTACTTCATTACTTAAAAAGCTCATCGCTGATCGAAATCGGCGGTCCCGTGATAAGCCTAGCTGGGAGAGCGAGAAGTGAGCTCATGCACTGCGCATTGCCTTCGAAGTTCAGGAGATAAATAAGGCGAGTTTCATTCAGTATTGTTAAACGGTGGCCCGACGCTGTACTGGTTCGACCGTTATAGAAGATTCACCAATTCTACACAATTTGACGTTGGGTTTGCATAGGCCTGTGCTTTCATGCTCAGCGCTAAATATGGTAAATAAAGAAGAAAGGGAAAGCATGACGGGCATCACCTTTCTCTTCGTATACCGGGTGTTTCAACGAACACATTCAATATTTTTAAAGGTTGCCTGTGGCGGATAGCACAATTCTAGTTCATGAGCTGGTCTACTCGAAGAGGCGGACATTACTTACACAAACAATTGAAATGCATAATAAACTAATTAACAAAGATTCACTAGTTAAGTTTTTAATTACCTTATGGTCCATATAGCAACTTACACATTGTAGCCGTGGAGTTCGCAAGGCGGATCCACTTGGAACGAGTTCTCAGTATGACACCAGTTTCGAGATATAATTCCCGGTCTTTGCGGAAACATGAGTTGTTCCGCAAATTAGCTGATTATGAATTTCAATTCCTTGTTCAAGTAATGTCCGCCTTTTTGAGTAGACCCGCTCATGAACTAGAATTGTGATGTCTTCCACAGGCAACCTTCAAAACATTTTTGTGTTCGCTGAAACACCCGGTAGATGGACCTTACTTTATTTACGCTAGTCAATAACATGAATGCCAGTACTACCCGCCCAGTTCTTTAGTATTCTCCTTTGGTTTATTGAGTGCGTGCGTCCTATCGTTCCGTCACAGCTGTTATGTGCTCAATATTCTTAAATCTGTTTAGCCCGGAATTGCTTATTCGTCCAAGTTTTTCATTTCAAAGACTTCTGAGCTTTTTAATGACAGCCAGTGGCACAAGGCCGGCTGACTTATTACACTGATATATACGTACGCGTTTCCTTCTGATTGACAACTTCTGGCCTGCTGTCGAAGCTTGCGACAAAATGTCGAAGTTATCTGCGATCAGCGACATTTCAGTGACGTCATGTTTCTAGTGTGTGATACATATTCAAAGCACCAAAAAGTCATGTCTCTAATGTGTGATGCACATTCAAAGTACCACAAAAATTCAGATTCTACCTGAATTTATGTCTAGGTCAATTATTTAAACGTTGTTAAGCCTTCTTTTCTTTCATCTTCAAATCTTTGACGTTGATGCTGCGATTTATATTTTGTATAAGGCCATTTACTGCCGATTGACTATCAGAGGTCCATTTCTTCAGGACGTGGGAAAAAAAAAGATCGAGAGAGAGAGAGAGAGAACGGTATGGATGAAACCATATTTGATCATAAGAGTTCATTTTGTAACGTGCAGCGCTTCTCTTCTGAAAGTGTTGCAGTAACTTAACTTGGCTAATTAAACTTTATTAAAACTATTTATAAAATTAGAATGCAGCCGGGACAAGGTATCTTGATTCAATTATATTCGTGTAGTGACGTCACACTGACACGTGCACAGCATTTATCTTCTTCCTGTGACCGTTTTTTTTTTTTTACCGGCCTAATGGTTCGCCCAATAATGTGTTAGATTCGTGCCTCACAGTTATCGCACTGGCTGGTTCTTCACCATCGTCACAATATAAAGTGCACAGCACATTTTTTTTCCAATCCCCTCCCTCCACTTCAAGTGCGTAACATCTGAGCTGCCTTATTACCGACACCACTAAAAAACAAACGAGTGCTGAACATTATCATGAATACTGTCTATGTCGCCAACATTTCTGCTGATTGGAGCCGCTTTATGTGTACGAAAATTAAATGTGGAATAAAGTAATTCCGGCGAAGTGTCAATAGTTCTTTAAAAGGGTCTGAAGTTGAACTTGTGGGTAGGGCTTCGTTACGGGAAAACCGCGCGAAAGAAGCAAGACACAAAAGAAAGACAGAACAGGCGCCGAATAGTCAGTGTCTGTCCAGTCTTGCTTTCATGTCTTGCTTTTTTTTTTTTTTTGCACTGATTTACCGTAAGGAAGTCATTTCTTCGACTTTCTTGCACAATTTCTTGCCAAATGACTAATGTAGCATAAATGGAACAGCTTTGAGCTTTCTCGCAATTCTGATAGCAATGGCAGATGATGCGCTTATTCCGCTGAAATTATTGTACTCTGCGAAGCGCCAGCTGGCCGATTATGATGATTTCAAAATAGGAGCACTGACTCGCATAAGTGAAGAACGGCTAACAAATAGGATGAGAGCAGTGCTGAAACGTAACGGGCGTATTATATTAAGGCCAAAATTTCAACACTAATGACATTGCACAATATGAAATGGATATGTTCTAGCGCCGGTATCGTATTTTTTTTTATTTATGCACACCTCTTTCCAAGTGCGTATATCTCAAATTGTGTATAAGAAAGAATTAAATGCCTTGTACCAATACCGTTCCTAGCACTGGAGAAACTTCCTACGGTGACATTTTCGCATTATTACGTCGCTTGGAGCCCTTCTGACCCTTCATGAACGTTGCAGTTCCGTCATTGGCAGATACGCATTATTCGGCTCATTTTATTGTAATCTGCGCAGCGTTAGCTGGCTTATTATGATGATTATGCTGACTCGAACCACTGGAAAACGGCTAACAAATCGGTTGAGAACAGTACTGAAACGCGTGCTTAAGTTCACTGTGGTAACCATTCTGACCCTTCGCGAACGTTGCAGCTCTAAATATTCGGCCGTTCGGAGTCGGCTTTCTTCCCAGGCAGTTTGAGGCACCGACTTGTGCAGAAATGTGCATGAGAATGGCGACAGTTGTATGTAAGGCTCGCGTCGTTCTAAGCTACCGAAAAAAAAAGTGTGACGACGTCACTCGCAAAGCTCTGCCCGCAGAGGCTAGCGCCGCTCGGGCGCAGCTGAGACTCACAAAGCAGCGATAGCTGTCCCCGTCCGAGTAAGGCAGCGCGTGCAGTTTTCGCTGGACCATCTTGCCGACGAGATAGTAGGCCGAGCCTTCCTTCCACGTCGCCAGGCACGTCAGCTCTTCCACTGCGAACGCAACACAATAGGAAATTCACTTGGCACTATGCAGCTGCCATAGCAACGAAGTCGCATTTTAGACGTGTATATATACCAAGATGCCAAGCACAGTTTCGTGTAATGCAGTATTTTATACGGACAGAATACGAAAAGGTGAGCATCAAACATGCATATGTTTTGGCTCTGCAATGTCTTATCAATGTCCGTTCATTCGCTGCAGACCGGAAAAGCAGCAAGTTTCAAATAATTTTTCTGACCTTCCACTACACACTATACACTTTTGCACCATGCCTGCTCAAGCAAGATTTTTGAGACGCTTTCGGTTTAATTCCCGTGCTTTGATTTGGATGCGTAATCTTTTTCGCCTATTTTGTTATTCATAATTATTAGAAAACCATGTCGCAAACTCACTCGCGCCGAGATTCTGTCAAATTAGTTTTCTCGTATGTGCTTAATGCGATGGTTATCAAACAAAGAACTCTGGTACCTTGCGCACACGCCTTAATGCATTGACGCCAACGTTGTCTGTTGTGTCTGCCATATTATTATTTTTTAAGAGAATAGCATCTCTTAGCCTACTTCAGCCATTTTGGGTCTACTTATGTGGCCTCCGTACGCCGCTCTACAAAAAAAAGAAAAAAGAAAACTCATTTAGAATGTATCCGTTGCAGGTTCACCTACACAGCAGCCTGACGCACTGCGCTACGAGAAGCGGCGTAGTACGTGGCCGAAACATGACGCGTTTCTCTGCTGGCAATACGGTGTGTCGGTACATTGCTTGAATGCAAATCACAACGACAGCAATTGTGGAATCGGTTCTGCCGCAATTTGTTTCAGTATATGCTCGTTAACCTTTCAATAAACGGCAGTTGGAAGGGGATCCGTGTTTCTTGTACGAGGTTTTTTGCCTAGTCCCGTATGTAACGCGATTTCGAAGATTACTACAAATAACCAATTTGCCCAGGTTCACACCTGTTGATAAAAATTGTGACACGGCTTTCGAGTGCCTTAGACAAATATAGGGGAAATAATTGTGAAAAAATATTGTAAATATAGGGAGGAAATCGACTAATTCTCGCTTACAAAAAGCGAGAATTAGTCGCAATGCAGGTAAAATTAACTGTACGGGCGTAATTACCGCTAACCACATTGCACTATGCACCTGTAAAAGGTGCACCGCCGTAGATGTCAACATGTTGAGGGAAAGCCGACGTACGGCACACTTTTGAGAAACGGATTGAGTGCGCTTGAACTAAGCAGAGCTCGAGCGAGATAATGGTGCCTTGAATCCGGCTTCAGCAGTGCTTACAAAATGCGAGAATCAGTCGCAGAGCAGGTAAAATTAACTGTACGGGCGTAATTACCGCTAACCACATTGCACTATACCCCTGTAAAGGGTGCACCGCCGTAGATGTAAACATGTTGAGGGAAAGCCGCCGTACGGCACACTTTTGAGAAACGGATTGAGTGAGCTTGAACTAAGCAGAGCTCGCACGAGATAATGGTGCCTTGAATCCGGCTTCAGCAGTGCTTACAAAATGCGAGAATCGGTCGCAGAGCAGGTAAAATTAACTGTATAGGCGTAATTACTGCTAACCACATTGCACTATACCCCGTAAAAGGTGCACCGCCGTAGATGTAAACATGTTGAGGGAAAGCCGCCGTACGGCACACTTTTGAGAAACGGATTGAGTGAGCTTGAACTAAGCAGAGCTCGCGCGAGATAATGGTGCCTTGAATCCGGCTTCAGCAGTGCTTACAAAATGCTAGAATCAGTCGCAGAGAAGGTAAAATGAACTGTACGGGCGTAATTACCGCTAACCACATTGCACTATACCCCTGTAAAGGGTGCACCGCCGTAGATGTAAACATGTTGAGGGAAAGCCGCCGTACGGCAGACTTTTGAGAAACTGATTGAGTGCGCTTGAACTAAGCAGAGCTCGCGCGAGATAATGGTGCCTTGAATCCGGCTTCAGCAGTGCTTACAAAATGCTAGAATCAGTCGCAGAGAAGGTAAAATGAACTGTACGGGCGTAATTACCGCTAACCACATTGCACTATACCCCTGTAAAGGGTGCACCGCCGTAGATGTAAACATGTTGAGGGAAAGCCGCCGTACGGCACACTTTTGAGAAACGGATTGAGTGAGCTTGAACTAAGCAGAGCTCGCACGAGATAATGGTGCCTTGAATCCGGCTTCAGCAGTGCTTACAAAATGCTAGAATCAGTCGCAGAGCAGGTAAAATTAACTGTACGGGCGTAATTACCGCTAACCACATTGCACTATACCCCTGTAAAGGGTGCACCGCCGTAGATGTAAACATGTTGAGGGAAAGCCGCCGTACGGCACACTTTTGAGAAACGGATTGAGTGAGCTTGAACTAAGCAGAGCTCGCACGAGATAATGGTGCCTTGAATCCGGCTTCAGCAGTGCTTACAAAATGCGAGAATCAGTCGCAGAGCAGGTAAAATTAACTGTACGGGCGTAATTACCGCTAACCACATTGCACTATACCCCTGTAAAGGGTGCACCGCCGTAGATGTAAACATGTTGAGGGAAAGCCGCCGTACGGCAGACTTTTGAGAAACTGATTGAGCGCGCTTGAACTAAGCAGAGCTCGCGCGAGATAATGGTGCCTTGAATCCGGCTTCAGCAGTGCTTACAAAATGCGAGAATCAGTCGCAGAGCAGGTAAAATTAACTGTACGGGCGTAATTACCGCTAACCACATTGCACTATACCCCTGTAAAGGGTGCACCGCCGTAGATGTAAACATGTTGAGGGAAAGCCGCCGTACGGCACACTTTTGAGAAACGGATTGAGTGAGCTTGAACTAAGCAGAGCTCGCGCGAGATAATGGTGCCTTGAATCCGGCTTCAGCAGTGCTTACAAAATGCTAGAATCAGTCGCAGAGACGGTAAAATGAACTGTACGGGCGTAATTACCGCTAACCACATTGCACTATATTCCTGTAAAGGGTGCACCGCCGTAGATGTAAACATGTTGAGGGAAAGCCGCCGTACGGCAGACTTTTGAGAAACTGATTGAGCGCGCTTGAACTAAGCAGAGCTCGCGCGAGATAATGGTGCCTTGAATCCGGCTTCAGCAGTGCTTACAAAATGCTAGAATCAGTCGCAGAGACGGTAAAATGAACTGTACGGGCGTAATTACCGCTAACCACATTGCACTATATTCCTGTAAAGGGTGCACCGCCGTAGATGTAAACATGTTGAGGGAAAGCCGCCGTACGGCAGACTTTTGAGAAACTGATTGAGTACGCTTGAACTAAGCAGAGCTCGCGCGAGATAATGGTGTCTTGAATACGGCTTCAGCAGTGCTTACAAAATGGGAGAATCAGTCGCAGAGCAGGTAAAATTAACTGTACGGGCGTAATTACCGCTAACCACATTGCACTATACCCCTGTAAAGGGTGCACCGCCGTAGATGTAAACATGTTGAGGGAAAGCCGCCGTACGGCACACTTTTGAGAAACGGATTGAGTGAGCTTGAACTAAGCAGAGCTCGCACGAGATAATGGTGCCTTGAATCCGGCTTCAGCAGTGCTTACAAAATGCGAGAATCAGTCGCAGAGCAGGTAAAATTAACTGTACGGGCGTAATTACCGCTAACCACATTGCACTATACCCCTGTAAAGGGTGCACCGCCGTAGATGTAAACATGTTGAGGGAAAGCCGCCGTACGGCACACTTTTGAGAAACGGATTGAGTGAGCTTGAACTAAGCAGAGCTCGCGCGAGATAATGGTGCCTTGAATCCGGCTTCAGCAGTGCTTACAAAATGCTAGAATCAGTCGCAGAGACGGTAAAATGAACTGTACGGGCGTAATTACCGCTAACCACATTGCACTATATTCCTGTAAAGGGTGCACCGCCGTAGATGTAAACATGTTGAGGGAAAGCCGCCGTACGGCAGACTTTTGAGAAACTGATTGAGCGCGCTTGAACTAAGCAGAGCTCGCGCGAGATAATGGTGCCTTGAATCCGGCTTCAGCATTGCTTACAAAATGCTAGAATCAGTCGCAGAGACGGTAAAATGAACTGTACGGGCGTAATTACCGCTAACCACATTGCACTATATTCCTGTAAAGGGTGCACCGCCGTAGATGTAAACATGTTGAGGGAAAGCCGCCGTACGGCAGACTTTTGAGAAACTGATTGAGCGCGCTTGAACTAAGCAGAGCTCGAGCGAGATAATGGTGTCTTGAATCCGGCTTCAGCAGTGCTTACAAAATGCGAGAATCAGTCGCAGAGCAGGTAAAATTAACTGTACGGGCGTAATTACCGCTAACCACATTGCACTATGCCCCTGTAAAGGGTGCACCGCCGTAGATGTAAATATGTTGAGGGAAAGCCGCGGTACGGCACACTTTTGGGAAACTGATTGAGTACGCTTGAACTAAGCAGAGCTCGCGCGAGATAATGGTGTCTTGAATACGGCTTCAGCAGTGCTTACAAAATGGGAGAATCAGTCGCAGAGCAGGTAAAATTAACTGTACGGGCGTAATTACCGCTAACCACATTGCACTATACCCCTGTAAAGGGTGCACCGCCGTAGATGTAAACATGTTGAGGGAAAGCCGCAGTACGGCACACTTTTGAGAAATGTATTGAGTGCGCTTGAACTAAGCAAAGCTCGCGCGAGATAATGGTTTCTTGAATCCGGCTTCAGCGGTGCTTACAAAAAGCGAGAATCAGTCGCAGAGCAGGTAAAATTAACTGTGTGGGCGTAATTAGTGCTAATATAGTCGAAAATACCTTGCACCATAGAGTGCACTGTCTCTGGGATCGGCCCACTTGGCCTACTGGTAAAAAAAAAATAGTCGTGCCAAACAAAGTCGACGCGAAAGAAGACAACGTCGACGTGCATGCGCGTGAAATACGATACGAATAACATAAGAAATTAGTGAATAATCAATATGAAAAAGAGACAGAATAGAGATATAATCAACATTTAATTATCGAATCACTTGAAACACCATGTACGTCGACCTTGTTTACTTTAGCGTCGACACTTGGTCAACTCTTTTCTTTAATGTCATTGTTTTCGCACTGTGAATTTAAATTTCTTAAAATACTCAAATGCCTCGCCTAAATTAAGTGGCTCCAAAATGCATTGAAAGCATGGTGGTGGTGCCCGGCTGTTGTGATGGGAAACGATGCCACGATATTAATTAAAACGGTACTGCTGCATAATTCGAGATATCTCGCATTCACCATATCCATGGAGATGCGACTATTTTAGTATGCGGCATAGTAAAGTGTGGCGCAGGCAGATGCCTCGAAATAATCAGATAATGTACCAATTCTACCACGCGCCTTTTGTATTCCCCTAGTTCGAGCACATGCACATCCTTCTGCACGGCTCCTTCTGCACGCGAGACCAGAACATGCCTCGCCAAGAGGCTTCCTGTTGACGCTGATGACATCAACGAAAACGGCTGATTAAGCTGATTAAGTTCACACTAAAAGTTACTGTACTGAAAACAACGACGTTTGAGATATCATGGACGAAAAAGAGCTCATTCCAGATAAGTGCAAACGCAAACGGCAGCGACCGAAATAACTCTTTTATTATCCTTGCGCTGCCGTAAGTACACTGAGACACGAACACGAATAAGGAAGACTAAACGTGCGAAGCGATTCACTCGTTCAGTCTTGTTTTTTTCGTCTTGGTAGTCTTGAGTACTTGCGCTAGCTCAGGAATCTAAACAACTAGCCCGGTATCAAACGTTGTTGACGTAACGTCTTCAGCTCTAGTGACATTGTTCATTGTATCTCGGCTATTGGATATGCACACTATGGAAGTCTCTAGCAGCGATCGCATGGCGTTATCAACGTGCAACACCGACCGCTGCTCTCGGTGCCCTGGACGTCGGCGCAGGCCTGGAATCTGAAGAGTATGCGCCAGTCGGCGGAGCAGGAGTCCACCGTGGATACTGGGTGCCGGCACTCGCCGTGGCCGCGGTTGTACGTGAACGTCAGCGGGCCCCGGAACGGACACGCCACCGGAGATGCCTCCACTGTAACAAACGCAGAAGGTGGCATTAGGATACAAAATGGCTCGCATAAAGACGGACTGATAGAACGACACGCACCACCAGCACCGATGCGAAGAGAAATTCTGGGCCCCAACGCAATGCGTACAGAGGAAACACAGGACGAGAACTTGACGTTCTCTATCCTCGTCAACCTTTGACAGTTTTCAGGATATTCCGTACATGGTCATCGAAACCAGCTCAACGCAAAGCGATGCAGGTCTTTCAAAGTTTACAGACAAGAACGATATAACCGAGCGTGCGTTAGTACGGAGCTGGTGCACATTATTGACCACCTCATGAAAGTGATACCCATGAAAGAAGCGTTCTAACCTTCTTCGAATGTTATGTGTTCTTTCTTTTTTCCTTTTCTTCTTTTTTTTGCGAATCCTCTCTGACCGCTCTGGGCTGCGTACCGCATTTGCACGTAAATAACGCGACCCCGAATATAACCCGAGGGGGTACTTTTGGTCTCTCGGAGAAATACAAAACTATATATATTACGAGTATAACGCAGTGTGATGCCGCAAGGAAACGGGAAAAGACGCATAAAAACAAATGCCCGAGAACCTTCACTCATGGTTACTGGGGATTGACATCGCAAAATAAAGTTTAAGGACTAGTAATGGCGTTTTTGTCCCTGTCGGCGAAGAACGGCGTTGTCCTCCGTGACACCCACCAAGTTTATTGGGAAAACAGCACTTCAGAAATTCGCGTAAGAAAATCGAACATGGCAAATCTTTTCATGGATTGCGCGTTGATGTAACGCGCGACATCGAAGACCGTGCGCTTGACGCGCCTGCACAACGCCTGCGGATTATCTTGCTCAAGCTTGCAATGAATACACCGTAACCGCGTGGATGCGGCATTAAAAGCCTTGTGAATCCGGAGCAATACGACGCAAAATGCACAGTGGCAACTCCCAGTTCGCCGCTCTTATGCGAGGCGATGTGGCAGGGCACAGACAGCACCGCGAGCACGAAACAAAAAATTCAGAGAGCGAAAGGAAAAGAAAAGAAAACGAGTTTCATTCGTGGTCAAGAACCCGAACATAACGCGAGGCGCGTTTTAGGCTATACATTGCAGAAATTAACCCGTTTTACATCAGTGCAAATGTTGTATATGTATCTGTATGCGTATACAGTATGCGACAAGTGACTGGTGGCTGGAGCGGTAAAATCACTACGCGCGGATCAAGTGACTGGTAGCCGGAGCGGCACATTCCATGTGCCTCTCCGGCTACCAGTCACTTGTAGTCACTCAAAGCAGGAGAAAGTCTGTCGTGAGTTTGACGCTCCGGCCGCCAGTCACTTGTGTTAATCTTTTTCCGTTGGGACTGTACATGTACACCCGTGAGCAAAAGTATACGGACCATGGGGTCGGCGAAAAAAGTGAATTTCTTCATAATTAACAAGCATAAACTGGAATTGATGGGTACACTGAAAAGTTCGCAATGCCAAGTTCGGACTGCAGTCCTCAATTTCAAGTTGCGTTCATAGGCAGAGGAAAGAAATCAGCTTTTTCGCGCAACCCCTGGTCCGTATACTTGTGCTCACGGGTGTACATGCATTTGGGGCCACATTGACCCCTTCTGTGTGTCCTTAGGCGTCTTTGAACTAGCGTTACTGAGCGCCTAGGCAAAAATAGCGTTAGGCAAACGCTACGAGTGCGTTTGTTTTATATTTCTTCTTATTTTTACTTTTATGCGAACAGTGGTAGTTGTTCACATTGGCATTAAAGAATATTAGGCGGTCAGGAAGAGGGGCGAAAAAGAGCTTGCGGCCTGTCGCTTCACGTGCCGTCGGTTAAATGTGCTACGGTGTGCGTGGTACAAATAGAACCAGTAAGAAATTTATCGCCTGAAAACTCGGTTGCAGTTTCAGAGACATAATAAAGGAGATGAAAACAAGATTCGCGGCATCCGCCACTAATGCGCCAAAGGCAGAGCTCTCACTACCCGTCTATCTAACTAGTGTGCCCCGGGTCACACGATAGGAGGCGACGGGCTGTGTCTCACCCCTGAACAACGAATGCAGGTGGGCGTCCACGTTCAGCAGGTGACAGGCTTCCTTGAGGTTGTCGAATTCGTCACAGTAGGCTGCAGAATAGGAAAGAGCATCACAAATGCAAGTTCATGGTGTTGACATCGTGAGGGTCCGTATTACAAGTATCCTGCTATTATGATGCACACGCTACCCTCACACATTGACAGAACGGACGAGGCAACAGTCCTCGTACGAGCATGCTAGAAAAGAGTCAAAGAAACCTACTTTCTCGGTACTGAAGAACATTCTCGTGCTTCTCGTAGATGGCAACGCAACGAAAACACCGCTCCCTCCTGAAAATAGAATTAAGATATATATACATTAGCAGTGTTCATTAGCGCAGACCTTAATGGCCGCTGACTGCTGTAAATTGTTTGAACGAAACAGCTCAAAATATGGAACACGGTGAGTGGCAAACAGACCCACAGAGTCGCGAGCGTTGCTTGTAAATGTTCATTGTAGTCGGACACGAGACATACGAGTTATCGATCACAATGACCTCGGCGGCTCTAACTTTATCTGTATGACAGACAACGCAGAACATCAATACAGAGGCAGTTGAGAACCCAAATTATAGTCGCTTTTGAGTAGTAGAAAACTGCGATTAAAGTGAGAAAATTACACAAATCGATTAAATGATTTCATCCCATTTCATGTGGCTGTGCCCATGGTTATAATAGCTTCGACTGTCTTCTTCGTTTAATTTTATTGTTTCGGTTGAGATCGGTCAACCTTTATCCGTTCCCTAACATGTACATTTGTGTGTCGGGTGGCATGCTAGGCAATTATTGAACGCTATGTATTTGAAGTACAAATTTGTACAACTTCTATAAAGTACTGGCTGAAGAAACGCCTTTCTTATTTTCGGATAGTAACAAGTTACAAGTCAAAATTTGTTTCGACTTTAACTGTGGGCAAATTATACATCCATTACAACGACTATGTATCGATCAGACGATGCTCTAGAGTAGCTAACTGTATCTTCGTTACCGTTTCTTAGATCCGCTGCATGTTTAATGAGAGAGTTTCTTTTTACCTGTGTACTAATTGACAGACAACATTTGCTCTCGCTGCAGTGCCGCCTATCATCATCGTTCTGCAGAACTACGTCCACTAACCGTTGAACTCTTTACCAGAAGTTTAATACCAAGGATTCACAAGAAATTGCATCTATTTTACGGGCATTGCAGATTGAAACACCGGGCGTAGAGACATGAAAATTGCCAATTAGTACGGGCCTCTAGAGTTCCGAAGTAAAGAACAACCAAATTCGCAGTAATTGCACGCACATATGACCGTATCAAAAAGAAAAGTTCAGAGCAGGAAGAAGCACTGCCTAGTGGCAAACATGTCTTTAAAAGTCATGTCTGGTTAAGCAACGCTTGCGATAACGAAAAGCAAGATGTTGATTGCTTTAAGCGCTCAATATGTAACATTATCTGCCGCGTTAACTCAGTGGCTGTGTTATTGCGCTGTTGAATCCCGGCCGCGGCGGCCGCATATGGATGGGGCGAAATGCACAACAGCGAACAGATGCACACGCACACGACAGTATCCGGCTGCATCCCAGTCATAAACAGTAAACAATCGCGTGTCTCGCGCTATTAGTCTTTCTGCGTTGTTTCTTCTTTTTTTTTGTGAAACGAAGGGCACTTGACCGCGAACAACACGCACGCAGAAGCTGTTCTGGTTGGTTGAATGCTGGACACGGTAGAGGGAAAAAACAACAACAACATAACATTGACACGATGTCTTATTTCTCGGTTCACACCTCGCTTTAGCGATCAAATTCGAATACATGCAGAAACCAACGCAAGAAACCACAGTGTACGTTAAGTATATACGAGGTAATTCGTGTTGTCCACCTCTGGTGTATTTTATAGAATCCCGTCGACGTGCTGCTCAGTATGTATATATATATATACAGATTAATGAGTGGCCAAGGGAGCACAAAGCGTCACTTTCGCCCACACTGGCGGTGCTCATTTAACAGCGCTTTGCAAGGCTTGCGGCTGCTATCTGAAGTTAGAAAGACTGGGGTGATCTTCATTGCGCTAAGGTAACGAGAAACGAGAGGTAGGAGCGTGTGCGTGTGTGCGTGCGTTTCTCCGACAGAAAAAAAGCCGTTGTCGTTTTCTTCAACCGCAGATGGGGCTTTCTGCTCGTGCGCTACGGATAAGGATTTTTGCAAATTGTTTTTTTTTTCTGCGTGTTCTAAAGTTTGCTTCCTTTCTTGGTCTTGTGTTACGTAATATAAACCGTTGCATGCCACACCTTACACTACACACCTTTGTAACCTTGGAATGATTTTGGCTGGCTTTGCGAATGCGTCATGGTCTACCCTGGCGAAAGGCTTTCATTCGACATTCTGTTGTTGCTTGTAAGTTACCACTCGTGTGTCCCATTCTATTCTTTCATTCTCGTGTGTTTCGCACTGCTTCCAATTTTTATGCGATGTACCAATTGACCCAAACATCTGCCCTTCTGGGGTTCACTTGTTTCTCGCAATGCCGATTTCTTGTGAGGGGCTCCTTGATATGTACCGTCACGTTCAATATGAGCTGCAACACGGTGCTCGTAGTCGAAGGGGATTCAAGATGGCACGGTGGCGCCTGCGTACAAACGATTGGGGACCCGTTCCAGCACCGCTGTGCACCAGATTTAGTTTCCACGGCAACTGCTGAAGCGTCACATTTTAGTACCAACGGTTTGTCCGGGTCGTAATGGGCAAGAAACTCTGCTTTAGACGCTTCGACCACGGCACCGTGTTTCAGATTACTAGATTTAACGCGACTGTACATAATGATGCGTGAAGACACACGACCTACAAAGAATTGGTGTAGTAACAGTGCGTAAAACAAGGAACTTGACAAGAAGAAGAGACAGGCAATGCTGTGTATTCTGGTAACGTCCCTTGTCCTACGCGGTTACCGCGTCACATAACGCGGGTGATTTGGAGCGCTAGAAAAGTTGTCTAATCCATCCCGGTGGGTGCGATATATAGTACCTAGCAAAGGTTCGTCAGTCAACTCTGATCTGCAAACGAATTAAATCCTCAGTGGCGGCATAAGAACATTTTTTTATTGTTGTGCTACAGGTTCAAATTTCTAGAATGGACCAAGTAGTCTACAAATAACCTGTACTTCTACAGTCATAGTTCACTCCAAGCTGGTATACGTAGCCTTTCTAACCTCTATGTGAATTATGGTGAAGTTTCATTGCCTGCCTTACGTACAGTTAATCAAATGTGTGTTGCAATCTTTCTTCTTATGTTTTGCCACAGCCGGCAGCCTATTTCTTATGGAGAGAGACAACTGGCAAGTTGCTACATGTTCACGGTTGCAAAAGTCGCGCTGTTGCTTACTACGAGCGTGTTACTACTTATTTCGAAAAAAAGATCGTGTCGGTACCAGTCGAGCTATAATGTGAACACCTACAAGTGACGAACTTATGCCTGTCCTGTCTTCGTCGGTGCTGTGACACTCTACACACGTGTACCTAAAATACTTGAAGTTGGTTCGATCATATATATGCATTATCGTTCACTTGGAGGCCGTCACAATCCATCAGCTTTTTCCCGCCGTCCACTTCAGTTTGGTCACTCGAGTTTTCTTGCGATCCAGCAAATAGACCGCGTCTCCGCTGTTATCGTCGATTGCGAGAGTGCGCCGCTGGTATACGACAGGCAAAAACCGTGTTCTTACGGAGCTGCGCAACTTCGGCTCCCCGCAGCCGTCTTCGCCGTCACGAAGAAGGCAGGCCCGCTCGGTGATTCAGTCACGTATGTTCACAATCAATACCAATAACGTCACCGGTTTACAAATAGCCGGCCCGATGCGAGCCCGCGCACCGGCCAGAAGGAATGGCCTTGGCCGCGGCGGCGTCTCGAAGCCAAGAGATCGAAAGCGGCTGAGGAGAGCGCGGTGCGGAAAGGCGAGTGAGGCAACCGCGCTATTGATCCGCCTTCGGATCCACACGGCCGAGGTAAGGGCGGTCTCAGGCCGGCCTTAGGGAACTAATCTCACCCGGCTCCCGAGTTCTTGGGCCATTAGCCTCTGACGAGTCGGCGGCCCGTTTGGCCGCTGTATTTACTAATTTGTATCCGAGGCAACGCTAGGTTTGCTGTGAAGAAGGGCGAAAAAAATCAAGCTGCCAGAGGAGCTGAAATGTATGTTTTTTCCGCGGCACTTAGGGCCGGAATGGTGGTTGCGTCGGCCGGCGAGCAACAGAGCTGAGCGCTCTCAGGTGGTCTTTCAAGTCTGCTGGTCGAAGGAGGCTTCGTCATGCTTCGACGCAGAAACGCCGTGCACCAGTGCAGGAAACGTTATGCGAACTTCGACGAGACGTGGCCTGAAAGCGGCCGAAACGGAAGTTAAGCGATGGTTAGGCTTAACCCTGAACGAAAAAAAAAATATCTGCTGCGCGTGTGCTTTTATCGGAATATGTTGAAACATCTAGTTAATCGTTATAGCGGGTAACAGCGCCTAGTGCATCGCGTCATATATCGTAACGCAGAAGAAAAAAAGGGAGACGGATAAAAATGTCTGTTGAACGCGTAGCTAAGTCCATATATCGAAGGAAACTGCGGACGTATTGAAAATTAGTGCTTGCGAGTGTTCGTGGGAGTACTCGTTAACGAGCACAATACGCGAGACGCACGAGCACTCACAATAGCCATAGAGCGCTATCTCAACAAGTCCAGTTTGGGTTGAACACGCTTCGAGATGGGCATCAAATTTTGCATTTCTCGCCATTCGTGTCACTGATATTTATCGATTGTTTGCCGCAAAGCGTGCCGCTAACCGAGATTCCTAACCGTAATAACCTTCTTTACCTCGGCACCGCTCTTGAGTGGAATACTTATTGATCTTGGACGCGCGTTGGTTACCTAATTCGAGTTCGATGCTTATAGTCACGCGATGGTTCAGTAAAAGTGCTTGTGGTTACACTCATTAGCGGACCCGTTAAGTTTACACGTTAGTAGAAGTCGCTTCCGCTACCTACGGTGGCAACGCCGAACCAATTGCACCTCATACGTGAGCCCGAAAGGAGCAGGTAGAGTAGGATACCGGGATTTCCAGTCAGCCTGACACGCAATAATTTGAAAAACAATATACCTGAGATAAGAAAAAAAAAACCCTGCTCAAATCCTACGCTTAATGTAGCTCCAATTTCGCTCAAATTCTGCGCTTGTGTAGTTCAAATCCAGCGCTAATGCAGCTCCACTAACGTGAAACCTGGGGAAGTGCGGAGCGGTGATGCGCTGGTGTTTCCCTTATGTTATTCTTGTGCTTATTCTTGCACAAGTGAGGAGGAATCAGGCCCTTGTGGGGTGGTGACGCCCTCTCTTGAGCTGCGCTCAGACTGGCGTTTTGGAAGCGATTTTTACGAGTTTCTGCTAATTCCCGCATATCCCTGGCTCATACACGCACATCCAATGCGGGTACGTGCCACACGTGATTTTATTATCGTTAATCGTGACGTAACTGGCGAGCATGTGATGTTATTGATTTCATGACCTGACATGCCGATTTCGGTGTATACCAAGTGAACGAGAAGCGAGTTTTCGGCAGATATTGTTTTCGCAAATGACCACGACGACATGACATCACATTAGACACCGACAGCCCGGGCCCCTAAAGTGCTTCGCATTTAAAAAAAAAAAAGAAAGTTCTCATTCGCTTAAAGTACGTAGCGTAAAACAGTACACAGTGTACCAGTTTGTACGAAACGTCAGAGGGGGGGGGGGGGGGGGGGATAAACATTATTTAATGGACGCTGGAGATATTCGCAGAAATATCAGAGTATTAGTACGATTGAATACTTAGATTATTTTAATGAGAAACAGTGTTACGGTGGTGCTACATGCAGGACGAACAAAAACGACGAAGTCTGCAAGAGCGTTGGTTGCGCGACAAACTTGCGAGTTGATCAGCGAGTTCAGAAGTTCGCGAATGAATTGTGAAAGTTCCCATTAAACGTCAGCGTGTACTGGTCCAACTTTTTTTACGCTAGACTTAAATGAGTTTCGCAGCCTTGAGAGGTGCCCCATATTCTCGTTCTCGTGTCCCCGTCATTCGTTTGGTCGAAGCCCGTGTCCGCCATGCCCAGACTGCTTGGCACGAGCGGAAACTCGTGTTCCGCATAGCTCAAGCCCTCGGGGCGCGAAATTCCTGTGCGCTGACCGCGTCGAGTTTTTTGGCGGGGCAATTTCCACAGACCGGCGTTGCCGGCAGCTCCGGGAGGAAGTCAAGTGACGGGAGACTGCGATTCAACGCCGCTCAGCGTCGGAAGCGGAAACGTAACCAGCAAAAAAGAAAAAAAATGGCCAGAAATACGCGAGGTGAAGCGCCTCAGTGGCAGCTTAGCGTATACATGCGCACTGCGCACGAAACCATACTTGCGGGCGCGGAACAACACGTCACTCAACGGGCAGAATCAATCACGGCTGGCCTGTCGCGCGCTTCCGTGAAGAGCGGAACCGCGGGACAGCTGCGGAAGCAGGCGAGGAAGCGGAGGGGGAGGAAGACAACGAGACGTCGAGACCCCCCCTCCCCCGACTCGAGCCGGGGGCCGCCAATCAATGGGATGGCTAACGGCGTCGCGCACACATATTTCAGCCGCCGCCGCCGTCGGTGCACTCGCTCGGCTGCCCCCAAATTTCCCGAAACAAATCAACGCGCCCTCCAGCGGACGGCGGCCGCCGCTTTGCTGGCGGCCTTCCAGAGGAGCTTCGATTGCGCTGCCAGTGGATTCACCGAAAACAACAGACACTGGCCCCCCCGAGCGCCCCGTTTCTTTTCCCGTCTCTCTCCGTCCCTCCCCCATCGCCGTGCGCAGCGTCGTCTGGTTTCTACGCGGGCAGAAACCGAAGCCAAAGCCAGAGAAGGAGAGAGAAGCCGAGAGCAGCCATCGCCGGGTTCGTCGCACGGATCGAGACGCCGATGAGCCCCGCGCCTGCTCATTGTTCCGAGCCGTTTGGTCGCAGCGACCCCGCACCTGGCGCGCGTCACACCCTGGCGCCGGAATGACACCGATGAGGCCGAGCCCTCCGCGGATGGAACTCATCAGAGCGGCCGCTCGCGAATTCCGATGATGGCTAGATCCAACACGTCGCGAGCGGCCAACGGCGATGACGGTGGGGCAGCTTGGTCGTGTGACAATTTGTTGTGGCATTACAGGGTCGAGCTGAAGGATCGAAATTCGACGATTGCACCGACCTGATGAAAAAAAAAAACAATACACGGTGCTCAACACAAATACGAAGATCCGATATTTGTGGAGACAGTCTGCCTAAGGTGTCACACTTGGTTTAGAAATTACTGTAGAGGGAGCGCCCATTGGTGACTCTATGATCAGCAGGCATAAGTAGCAGTCTTGTTTGTTTCGGTTTCTTCTCGAAGTGTTCTCGTATATATAGGTCGCTACCATGAGGAAGGAAAAACTGAGAGGCCCTGACGTCACTCTTTGTGAAGCCAAGTGACGTCGGAAGTTGGCGTTACTCCGCCATATTGTCGTGGCAGATTCTCCTTTCTTGTTCACATTTCTCGCGAAACCACGACGCGCTGGGCGCAACCGGGCTGCTCGGGCGCACGCGCACCACAGCGATCCTAAACCGAAAGATGTAATCGCGATGTGTCATCGCATTACCGTTGTCGACTTCATGTTGAAAGAAGTTAATCATGAACTTCGGAAATTCGACCGTGCGGTCGAATTCGCTGCTTTTACCGGCTTTTATGAAAATAAAGATGCTTCTGGCAGCTTAGCCCCGGGCACCAACAGCCATAACCGTTGGACAAATTCCTATCCTATCCTATCAGCCCAGTCAATTGAACTGTTCTCACTAACAGCAGGTACCGGCCGCTGCCCAGTTCTTGCGTCTTTTTAAAACGATACCTTCATCGCTCACTTCACCGCCGAAGAGGGCAAAATTTCCCGCAGATATTCCTTAGTCCGTGGCCATTGCCGTGGCGCGGTACATTGCGTACATCGTTGCATGCGCATTCATATCACGCGTTTGGGTTCCTCCAGTCCCACCTGGTCACATCAACATCCGGGAGAGCACGGTCCAGATAAAACAGCGGAACAAAACGCAGACACTAACGCAATAAACCTGCTCGCACGACGCCTTTGCCACGGTACGAAACCTACGGTGCAGCAGGTGTGAGCGCACACACCGTAACAAAGCCGCCATTGTGCCACGACAACATGGCCGCTACAGGGCAAAAATCGTGAGAAAATAAAGAAAAATACCATGACTACATCACCATGCTACGTCACTTCCTCCATACTTTTCTCCTAGCGCGCAGAGGGGGTAGGGCCCCTCCTCAGTTTTTTCCTTCCTCCGTGGTCGCTACCAACATCGTGTGTGAGCCAGCGTTGCTAATGTTCCCGTCCGTCTAATATATATAACCATATCTACGTCAATGAACCCTCGTTTTTCATCTGAATACACAGTCTCCTTGTCTCCAGCAGCCTTCAGATCCGATGCCTGAGCGCAGTGTTCGAGAACTCATCATATAACACCGTGAATTCGCCAGTTTGCGTTCGCGTAACAAATACGTTATCTTATGAAAGACGCTTTGAGAGGTTCGTTGGCTCAACGCGCTATATGATTAGTATTGCAGCTTTTCTTGTTTCTTATAGATTTGGCCCGACCCTTCTCGTTCATCCGCGGTAGTTGGTCGGTCGCGTTGGCCCGGTCAAAATAACGTTTGGAACAATGCACAATAACAGCCAACAGTGCTTCTGTTTGCGCGAATATGTTTAGTTTGAAGAATGAAGAACCATGAGTCATTTATTTGCGCGGCTCCACAAGCGAATAGCAGGGTAAAGAAAAAAACTCGGTAGTATACCTGTCTTCTATGAGGAACATGTCTCCGTCTGCTTGGACGCAGGTTCCCTTGAATGTGATCTGCGTGCGCTCTATGCTGATGGCCGGGTGGGCACCCTTCTGGAACCAGACGCCCCGCCAGCGCTGAGGGAACTCGCACCCTCCTCCGCGGCCCGGGTCTGCACACAGGAAAACGAGGGGGTGGTGAAAGGCATGGTAAGCAGTGTTCCACGAAGGGTTCAATGCGCGCACAACGCGCGTAACGTTTTCAAAACGAGCAAATGAAAAGCTTTTTCTTGGTGAATGAACGGAATACGCCAAAACGTCACTGAAACTTAAGGAAGTATACAAAGTAGTAGTAGCATAGAAAGTGGTAGTAGCGTATCAGACAAAGGCGTAAAATAAATTCCCTAAAATTTTCTCCGTTACGGGTCTACAGAAGCTTGGACAATATACATGTTCGCACAATAACTTGCACGGCCGACGTCGCAGAACTAGAATCTTAACTCTCAAGGTTGAAGGAATGGTGCAGTATTTGGCAAATGGAAATTAACGTCGAAATAACCAAGCACTTAAGATTTACTAAGATTTCTTCTGCATGCTCAAAGTCTCATAAAATAAATGACACAGTAATCGAAAAAGTCACGTCATTTAAGTACCTGGGCGTCATACTTACTTCCGATTTAAGCTGGGCTGCTCACATCGAGCATATTACCAATAATGCTTTCAAGAAGCTCGGCCTCCTTAAACGATGCTTGCATTTCGTTAATAAAGATACAAGACTGCACGCTTTCAATTCATTGATTCGGCCCTCTCTAGAATATGCTTCTATCATATGGCATCCTCACCTGGTAGGTCTTACTAACATGCTCGAAATGGTACAGAACAAAGCCGCGCGATTTGTCACGCCATCCTATTCACATTTCATAAGCGTTTCATTCCTAAAAGCAGAACTTAATCTAGCTATGCTTGTCATGCGCGGGCGACATACTCGACTATCGTTTTTTTTTTTTTTTTTTTTTTTTTTTTTTGCTCGCTTTACCACGGCAACGCAACGTTCGCCCAATCGCACATTTTTCCAGGCACTCGTACTTCAACCCCGTCTCGATCATGCGCGCAAAGTATCACCCATTTTCGCTCGGACGTAGAAGTACCAAAATTCGCCTTTAGCATTGTGTATAAACGAATGGAACTCCCTGTCGTCCAACATCACCGAGATATCAGATACTTCAATATTTCACTCAGCGCTGCTGGGCTATTTACAAAGTGAAAAACATTGCTAACTTGTGTCTGCCTGTCTTCGTTTCATATACAGGTATTTGTACGCGATATGCATGCAGTGTTCTTTCCAATGTATTCCTGATCAGTATTTTAATGGCTATATAACAAAATGCTCTGTACTCGTCATCGATGTATTTGGCTTACTTTTTTTTCTATGCTATTCTGGACACCTTGGTTCAAATTAACTCGCGGTTTCTTTTTTCTTGTTTTGTTGTAAGTATTCTTGTCTTCGATTTATAATCTTTATAAATGATATTTATGTACTCACCTGACCCCCCCCCCCCCCCCTATGTAGTGGCCGCTAGGGCCTTTAGGATATTGAAATAAATACAATAAAAAATTAAAATAATCAAAGACAGCTAGAGTAATGTATTTTCTACTGCAAATACTGCCATGCATTAGTAGGTACATGGACTATGCACTTCTTAGTGCTAAACTTGAAAAGAGTGAATAAGACGTTCAAATTATCCTAGTGCAAGCTGGCCTGCGCTACCGTTAGGTATATGACAACATATATCACAGAACGCTGCTTAAATAATGTACAACGCAAGCATTACAGAACACATATACTACATACCAAACATTACGCCTTAAAACAAGTACCCATAGTACCAAGTACCCATAGTACAAGGAACACCACTGAACTGTCTGCTTATGCCGCTACATTAGTTGCATAAAATAACATGGACGACGGCACATTTGAGTAGACAGTTCCAGCCATCTTCTAGACATTTGCTGTGTATAATACCGTTGGTTCAAATAAGCATGCTGCATCTTGACCCTTTGTATTTCTCTCTATCTATAAAACAGCGATGCTGAAACTCCGGATTTGCTCGTGCGCTACGAGTGTGCAGGCAGCTATGAAAGGCGCAAAAGAATGTTAATGTTAAGCAATCAATTGAGGACCTTAACCGAGAAAGTGTAAGAGTAAGGTTGAAGATTAATATGCAGAAGTGAAAGATAACGTTCAATAGCCTAGCAAGGGAACAAGAATTCAGGATCGCCAGTCAGCCTCTAGATATAGTCTGTACAGGAGTACGTTTATCTAAGTCAATTACTTACAGGACGCCCCGATCATGGGAAGGAAATTTAGAGGAAAATATAAATCGGTTGCAGTGCATACGGCAGTTATTACCAAATCCTGACTGGAAGCTTACCACTGTCGTTGAAAAGAAAAGTGTACAACCATTGCATTCTGCCGTGCTAACACATGGGGCAGAAACTTAGAGCTAGGTTAACAAAGCTCGAGAACAAGTTAAGGACCGCGCAGAGAGCGAATATATTATATCAACCACTAATGTTTGTCCAACACGTGAGTGATAAGGAACAAAAGTTTCTTCGCAGTCAACTGCCGCATCTCGTGCAACACAGACTCTTTAATTCTCGTATCTGCAGACAAACTAAGAGGAAATGCCTACGCATTTTCCTTCGCGGCTCGTAAATTCGAAAAAAAAAATGTTTGGCCGGGCGGCGTACATCCGCTAAAGATTTCACTCCACAGCAGGTTTCAATGCGGAACTATACTTTAACCGCGCCTTGAAACCAGTACGCGTACTTTGACGTCTCTGAGCGGATTCAGGCGGAACATTTTTTTTTATTTGTATACTCTTTGCCTTGACATCCGGTGAAGGCGGTAAACCGGAAGGCACAGCGAACTGCGTTGAGTTCGCGCGCTGAATCGGTTGATGCGTGCGTCTTTTTTCTGAACGAGTTTCTCTCCGTGATAAAGGACGGTCACTCTCTACGTATGTTCTCCCGCATCTTCCAGACGTTTGTCGGTGGTCTTGAAAAAACGCGGCAAGCGCTTAGCTTCATCCCAAACTGGAAACACGTGACGATGAAAACTTGTTTTCCGGATAACAAATTGTTAAGCAACGACGAAAACGAGAGCGACACGCGCGGCGGCCACTACCAACGTTTTGGCCGCTCCTTCGTGAAAACGGAAGTGGCACCAGTTAACATTATAAATACTTAGCTCCATCGCTGCTCCCACAAAGCATCATGCTCAAACAAATGGCGCGCCCAGGCAGCCGCACAGCCGTCCAATAAATGTGATTGCACCGTTTGTCGTAAATCGCAAACTTTTCGCGGCGTTTTGGAGTGCGCGCTCGTTGAAGCAGTGGGATGTATACTTGTACCCCCCCCCCCCCCCCCCCCGCTCCCACTATTGTTATACGCGGCGGTTCCTGCTGGCGGCAGCACATCCGGTGTTCACTATGCATCAACCATTCCTCTCCTGTGCGTTAAGCATTCTTAACCTTTACTGCGCATTAACCATTCCTCCCAAACCTATGCTGTGCGTTCTTTTACAACTTCTATGCGCGTCACAACGTAGTGCTGTATGTCCTAATTACATCATGGCGTTTGTATTATTGCGTAGCCTCGGTTTCGAGTGCAGTAGGTTCAGTGTTATCAGAAACCAAAGTAGGTTGTGAAATACTGTAAAGTAGACGTTCCTTAGCGCCAAATTCTTCATCGTGATTACTCAAGAGTGAGTGCAGCTGCTTTCTTAATTGTGCGGAAATAAACGCAGCCAACATATTGGCATGTGCGCTGTTTTTGTTTTACACCGCCTGTACTGCAGCGTCGTCTGCAGCAGGCGAGGGTGTGTTTCGACTTTTGCGCCGTGGTTGGAGTAAATGGGCCGACGCCCTCCTTGTGCCGAGTGGGAGACGAGAGCTCGACCTTTCGCAGTGGTGCACAGTTTTGTTGAGGCCACGAGCGAGGCAGCGTAAACAGCCTCCCGTGCATTCTGTACCGCGCTGCTTGCCTGCTGTTTCGAGACAGGAAGCGCGCCGACTTATTTGGTCAGGCGTACAGCTTCGGAGACCGATCGGCCTGCTAGAACAGAAGCGCGATGCCGGACGCTCCTGGCATTCTAGCCTCGGCGTGCCACCGTCGTTGGCCGCGAGTCCGAGAACGTGAGGGGGTTCGGAAAGAGGGAGGGGGGGGTAATGTGTTGCGGCGGGAACAGCAATCTCGTTTCCGCGCAACTGGGCAGCAGGCCACGAATCGGCACTCATTGTGTGGCCGCAGCGCGCGCATAAAACGATAGTGCGCGCCGCCGCCGCTAAAGGCAGCAAAGCGCGCGGAACCCAGTCCGCGAGCTCGCGCCGCTATTAAAGGCCTCTTATCGGCGCCGGCCGCGCATTGTGCCGCTCACGGGCTGGACACGCCGCGCTAGTTCGGTGCAGCGGGGGGCCGAGCCGGGGATTGAACGCGTAATCCCGTGCGTGACAGATTGAATTCCCTTGCCTCGCTGCCGCGGTTCCTACCGCTTTACTCGTTCAGAGGTGACTCGCTCGTGCGGGTTTCCTCCTCTCCTACTTTGTTTTCTTTATTCGTCTAGGGCGTAAGAATTCAGAGCAGTGAATTTAGAGCAGACCGTCTCTGCTGCTAGATGTCATTCACTAGAATGCGGTAAAACTAAGGGAAAAAGATAAAGAAAACAGAATGCAAGCCGTCTTACATAACGTGAGATAGGTGCAGCAGAGTTGCCTTATATCTGTATACATCTCACGCATCGCGTGCTGCTTGTACATTTTCGACTGCGCGGAAGGCTAAGAAGTAAGACTGTGTCTTTAGAGAGCGTAATCCTTGGCGATTTAGCCAGTTGGAGTGATCGATGGTTCATATATGCACGAAGCTCGCGCCACGTACAGCCTATTGACCCGGGGCTAACCATTGCCAACAATCGATCTCCCTTGTGATCAATCGACGAACTCGTTGTTTGCAATAACGACGCTGTCTGCTCTCCACATCAGGCGCAGTCATTCTGATTGCTTTTTGTCGACTACCAAAGCCCTCACATTCTGATGCCCTACTTTGTGGTCACAATTTACTTTAACATAGCCTACAGTGGTCCAGTACCATGGAATGTTAATGACATTTTCCATCTGAATATAATAATCTCAACCCGCCAATAAACATACATTATACTCACATAACAGAACATTTTGCATTGCTTTTTATCCTTTTGCTCTGTTGCAATCACCAACAAGGAAATCACGCCGAAAATAACAGCTTCAACTTCGCTTCATTGTTACAATACAAATATATGTCATCTGCTGTATATGGCTGCCAGTACCACTCCGCGTCAGTCCTTGGTTGGCATCATCATTGTCACAACTGCAAATGTCAGCCAATATATTACGCACGCCCACCTTATTAGGCGTTCGCTGCTGCTTTCAGCCTCAGCCTGACATATGCCGTTGTGGTAACGAAGCATACAATGCTTCGTCCATAGTCAGGTCAAATAGCGTCATGCGTTCAATATTGGCCGTGCCTGATTCGTTAATGTACTGCGTGCGCACTCCGTGACTATGAATACGCATGCACGAGTGCAATCACGCGAGCTGACTGGCATCTACGGCGCACAAAGGATGCTAGGGCAAAGTAATTGTAGCTACAGGCGAATAATATAAAAGCAATAACAGGAATGGATCATAGGTGATTTGTGAGGGTTTGCGATTGCCACAATATTTGCTGCTTCTTTTGAGCTTTAATCGTTCAACCAAGTACGGCTCCTCTGCGAGGGTCAATGTAAATCGGGTGTCGCTAAGCAAAACTGATTTTTTTTTTTAATGTCACGTTTGGAGGCGCTTTCACTAGGTCCCGTGGCCGAAGCTAGAATGCCTAGAATGTACTTCGCTTGCAAGTTGATAGTGAGCAGGGCGTCACGAATGCGGGCTAACTGTCCCAGTGGTGCACGCAAATACGGCGATGGATCAGTCGCGAAGCAGCAGCAGCGCCGGCACGAGGCACAAAAGCGTGCGCTCCTCCCCCCTTCCCGGTTCTTCTCCGCGCGCTGCTCGCAGGACGGTTCGCTGGGTAACAAATCTGCCGGAGTCCCCGGCCGACGTGGTGGTCCCATGCCGCGCGCTCCCGTTGCCGCTGCAGCCGCCGCATCGATTCCAGCGCACCGACGGGTGTGGAGCTCGCTTTGTCCGCCGTCGTGCGAGGATCGTGACTCATGGCGGATGCTTCCCCGCCGAACACCCCGCCCTCCTATCCGTGCCACGAGCGGACATCCACTCCCCCGCCGCCCTCGGTCGCAGTTGGGAAAGCATGTGTGCCGGGAGGTGTTGGCTGCGCCGGTGCTTAGGCACATTCAGCCCTCGCGAAGGAGACGTCACTGGCTTCGAGACGTCCGGGGAGAGCTCGGCATCCAGCAGATGGTTTAGTGGCCCCGTCGGAGCCTCCACTTGTGGGTTTGTCGAGCTTTCTTTGCGAAACATCGCCTTTACACGGTTCCCTGAAAACTACTTCTTTTTTGCTGGGAAGAAGAAAACGGCGGGAAAAAAAAAGAAAATGCCACGAACGCGCAAGTCAGCCGATGACTAAAACCCCGAGAAGGCGTGTTTGCTTCGACGCACTAACACTCACATTGTGGCAAAGCCCGCTTCGCGGTTGTAGTG
Organism: Dermacentor silvarum; assembly: GCF_013339745.2. Classification (NCBI taxonomy): domain Eukaryota; kingdom Metazoa; phylum Arthropoda; class Arachnida; order Ixodida; family Ixodidae; genus Dermacentor; species Dermacentor silvarum. Next base: position 110,967,304 of record NC_051164.1, on the reverse strand, counting down.
TACTACCAGCTGCTCTTCTTCACATGAAGGAAATGAAAATGCATCACACATTATCACAAAGGCAGAAAATACATTACAAAATGGCAACATTCTGCTGTCGACATGTCCTCGTGTGCCCACCTCTAAGTTGCGCTGCAATATCATTCAGGTTGCAAAACACATGGCGTTGCTTCAGGCATGTGGGCGGAAATTGTCAAAATGTTCCTAAACGAGCGTAACATCATAAAAAATTCGTACAGAACTCATCTACGATGACTACCCAAGTATGCGAATAGCCGAAACGCGCCATATATGAGGCCTGTACTACGACCGGGCTCCTTTCTCGCGCTTGCCTTAAGACACGTAGTGCCTTCTGGCGGCGTCACCGCCGCGAAGTCCGCGTACTGGCACATATCATTGACCCAAGTTCGCGTCATATAGGTTCATTGAATATTGACACATATCCAGTGGCACATACCCACGTGAACGGCTCACATTTTTAGCCTGCGCTATACCTCCGGGATCGGTCCACATTTTTAGTGGGATAGCTAGATAGCGAAATAGGCGGAAATAAATTTGGTCTGACAATTCCAAGAAGGATATTCGTATTAAAACGGTCAAGAATTTCAGTGCAAGCTTACTTCCGCGAACCCTAAAAAGCGCTTTGTGTTTGATGTTGAAAGCAGTGTCATTGTAGCCAAATGATTTTAAAGAGACATGGGCAAGCGACTCCAAGGTTAGAGGATACAAAAGAGATTTTAACTAAAGCGAATTAAAGGGAAACTCCCTTTAGGTTTCCCTTTAATTACTTATCTCCACCTAGCGGATTTCCGCTGAACTATTACGTCAACTAAAGCGAATGTACGCCACCTCCATTTTGTAAGCAGCGTCTTTATGTGAACTAGAAAGGCATCCTAACATATACCCCTCATATGTACATGTGCCGCCCACATACATATACCGTGCAGAGCTTCTGTGAAAAGTAATAATAATAAGCTGCCACCGAAGCGGAAGCTCGGTGTCATCGTTAAGAGCAGAAGCTGTTTTCCCGCCTGGCTTGCGGTACATACTCACGCAACTATGACAATAAAATAATCATAGCCACAATTAAAAACGAGCCGGTGGGAAAGCTTTCGCTGTTTACGATATATTTTCTCAGTATTCCCTACTGAATGAAATTGCTTACTTGACTACTTCACTTATCCATCTTGCTCACATTCTTAGTCTATCACTTGCTGTATTGTTTTATCTCGGTTGCTACCTTTGTCAGTTTCTGCCTACCCATTTCCAGCAATACCAATAAAAAAGCAACAAAAACAATACAGCATCCTTGGTTAGTGCACACTTACCCTGTTTGATCGATACCGTCGTCTTTGTCAGAAGTAGTAACCAATCGTATACTCTGCTACGCAGTACTTCTATCTTTAACTGTTGCTGTCGTTGCAAGTAATCTTATACGAGGTGGCAAACACGTTGCACACGCCCGCTGAATCTTAGATTTAGTTTATTTTCGCGGTTGTTAAGTTGCATACGGTGGAAATTGCCTAAGGCTCTCCATCATTGCATCTCCCGCGAATGCTTTAAAGGGAAGCTTTACAAGACTACAATCCCGGCCCCTCCGTCCCCCTTTCGAACCCAGCAGGGACTTCACAATAAAGAAGTTTTATCTCTCTAAGAAAGTGTAATGAACGCTCTAAACTACATCGTAGAAACGCGGCAATAACTAACGTTAAAAGTAGGTTACGTTACGGAAACTAAACCAGGTACTACACTTGTCACGCCTATGTACCGATTCTAGCGCGCCATTAAGCGGTGCCAAACATTTTAGCTTACAGTAAAACGGCACGGAGACAATCGGTATGCCTTAGGCTACGCATATGCGTCGTCAGGCGTTTCTGCATAAATAATTATTTAAACGAGTTGTCGCAGAAAGAACAATGGGTATATCTAAAGCGCATTGAATTGGTTTTATTAATTGACTGTAACGGTCTCGTCGCTTCCTTTTGAGCCAAGCGTAAGCGAACACTTCAAAAACCGTTCGCTGCTTGTTGAACGTGATAACAGCACAATCAGAAGCAGGTGTACGGGGGAAGAGAAACGGGTACTGTCTCTATAGAAATGTAGCCCGAGCACAGATGTATCACGGCACCGCAATGGTATAATAAATAAGACATAAAAAGAACAGTTCTCGCTCGCTCCAAGATCCAGACTCCAGTACTCCAGACGTTTTATTTCAGCTCGCGCGGTGAGAATATCTCGAGATGCGTGCGGCCAGCCTCGTTGTTGTTTGCGGCCAGCGCATCCGGCGCAGGTGTGTACACATCTCCTTGCCACCCTCGCCCACTATCGACACGTTCGCGCTGTAGCGCGCGCTGCGCGCAGCCCCAGCTTCGCCCCCAAGCATTTTCATCTCTCGCGCACAATGGCGCGCGCCGACCGACGCACAAAGAAGAGCGGCGAAGAAGAGCCGGCAAAGATGCGAGCCTGCAGCTCCTTTGTTGCGTCGCACACACTCGCCTATCAGGCAATCTGCGAGGCTCGCTCGCCAGCGCGTGGGCTTTTCTTGAGTTCGAGCGAGGACTTCAATTTGTGCTTGGCTCTCACCCCCACTTCGCACTGTACCGGCTGCGGTGTACTGGTCGCAGGTTTCGAGTGCTTAGGCACTCTTTCTCACTGAATCCGCGCGCTGTTGTGAAAGCCAGATTGGTTGAGGGGAAGCTGGGCCAATCGGAACCTAGAACGTGCCAATGCGCCCTGTGCCGCTCCACGCTGTATTCTTTTATGCTCACGTTTGGAAGGACGATCCGACGACGTTATGGCAAGAACACGTGTGTCTGGTCAAAATCTTCTGCGAAGGTCGGAAACTTGCTTACATCCGCACTCACTAGGAGATTGTGTAGGTTTCGTCGATAAAATTTCTTATTTCGCTCTGTATTTGTCCATGACCATTTGACAATAAAGCTACTAGAGTCGATAAATTTACGTGGCTCCGCCCCTGTGGCACGGCATCAAGAAAGGATAGTTGCTTAGTAATGATATTATAAACATATCGAGTCGAAACATGCAGTTAAATTGGTAAACATTTGCTGACTCTTTTATCGTGATCCTTAGGGCCCCCGTTTATGACCTGAAGACAAAAAGCGTACGCCGTTCTCGAGTGCTCGTTTTCCTGCAGTCTTGACCGCACCTGTGCTCGATCTGCAAGCACGAAGCCATGATCTATAATACAGGTGCGCGGAATATAACGTACGCCCACAATATCTCTTTTGTGACGGACTCTATTTGCAGCTCATTCATCCTGCGAAAGCACTTGCAAAACCTCTCCCTCACTCACAACACCACAGGCGCAGCGCACGCTAACCATTGTTGGAGAGCAGTGACGCTGCCTGGTTCGTGACTAAGGCCATGGCAGTGGTAACGAGGGCAACGTTCATAAATCAGCAGTGTTGCTTTGCTTGGAATCGCTGAAACGGCCTTTGGTGTCGATGACCAAGAGAGCGGACCAGATCTTCAGTTGATGATTTCTTTAACTTTTAAGAAAGCCCTTAATAACGGGGTTGGCGAAAAGCATGTATGCACAGGACTTTATACATAGAAGTAGACTCTGGTGGCTCATACTCCGCAGGCTTACGATTACATGATCAAAACGATGCGTGTAGACCAGCTGGAGCGCACAAAGGCAAAAGACAGTTTTATTAGTGTCTCTTTAAACTTTTCCGCTCTTGCTTTGTTTATCATGTGAGAATCTCGTATATTTGATTCCGCTGTCACTCGTTGGGGGGAATAAAAGGAAATGAAATGTGTTCTTATTGCTGGGTTTCTTTATGGATACCAACATCCGCTTCTAGCACGTCTCCCTTTAACAATCGATATCATAGTCTGCGCTATTTGTTTTAAAACCCTATAGTAGAGTTTTCAAAAATCTTAACTCTTTTGGTGTAACAGTACAACTGCCCGACAGAGTAGCACCATAATAAGTGGAATTATCGCGTGAAAGAGTAACACGCCAAAGAGTGTAAAATATTTAATGTGCGTAAAATCAGGTACTGAATCCATGTGCCTTTCTGTGATCTGACTTAGCTCTTCACTCTTTTTATTTTCGCTCACCTGCCTTTTATACATTTAATTTGCCTGAATTTAGCTTTGCGTGCGTTTTATGGTACTTATTTCATAACTCTGGCCTTTCATTTGTTTTCTTCCATCCTCGTTCTTGCATCGTCAATATACGTAAGTTTATTTTCAACAGAGTATTCGAGGAGGACGCTCAAAGACGGCAACATTTTCTATCATCTATTAAATGAAAAGGTATATCGAAACGACAGCTGTTCCCTGCACCGCATAATTCGCTGAGTAGGCAAAATGCGACTAAGGCGCTGGCGGGTGCACCGTAGACGTCAGCGGTGCCCTAAATATATAGAACGTATATAGTATATAATATCGAAAGGCCAAGCGGGCCGTTTTCCTGCTTCGGCGTCGTCGGTTTTACTTGTCAGGATAACCGGAAGCCGACAGATGGCTGCCCGCTGCGCGGTTTGCCATTTCGCCGGTCGCACTCGACTGCCGTCATCGCGGGTACAACCCCCCCTCCCTCCCTTTTGGTCCAGACACGATCCGGCGCCATGCTGCGACACCGCGTCCATCGCGTCCTCGGAGCACGTGACACAGTCGCGCTGCGCCTATAGGGCCGTCCCTTTCCCCAGTTTGAACTGTGACTGCTTGCAGTTCTTTACAGTTTCGTTTTTTACTGCGCTGGCTGCAACCGCGTCCGTCGTAATTGCGTTTGGGAGACACGTCCCTAACCGATTATATAGGACAGCGGGTCGCGACTCGGGTTTTTGTAGCCTTGACGGGTCGCGTCGCGGCAGTGTTTGAGAACGAGTGAACCAAAGTAACAGTGACTCCAACGCGCAGAAGATGAGGAACGATGACGCAAGAAACCACAAACGCGGTGCGGTCGCCATATTCCTACTCGCCCTCCGCGCGATGCTTATTGATTCCGTAAACCGACTCGCATACAGTTAATTACAGGGTGTGTTCTGGTTTTTGTTTCGTTCCACTGAAAAAAGGTTCCGTTCTCGTTACCAAAAACGAAAAAAATGATACGTAACGGTTTATAACGGTTTTGGCTCACATGCAAACATTTTCGAATCAATTTAACGATAAAAACATAGTATTAATTTTTCTCAGAAAGCAAATTTTGAATTCTGAGATCGTGCTCAGTGCTTGACTCAAGGCACTGAGCATCATTTCAGAAACAGCACGTCATCGAGTGTACTCGCCGTAATTCGAGATCGCTGTTCCAATAAAACCAACTTAAACGAACACAAACGAAACATAAAACTTCGGTAACAAAGCGTTGTACCCATAGGAAATGAAACCATAAACTAATAGCGCGTAAGCCCTGGGTTTTTCTACGATGCCGATCTGCTAGTGCACCGAGTGGCACCGCGCACCACTAGTGCACTAGCACTAGTGGAGCGCTCGACCGGCTTTCGCTCGCACTATGCCTGCCTGAGATACGCGCTTATTTTCTTTCCTCATTTTTAATTTCGTCTATTCCCTCCTCCTGTAAGAGTAGGCAGGCGTTGTGCCCCTCTCGGCGGCAGTTGTCAGCTTGCTTCCCCCCTGTTTCCTTCGTGTCCTTGTGTTGTATGTATACAAACGAAATAATAATAATAATAATAATAATAATAATAATAATAATAATAATAATAATAATAATAATAATAATAATAATAATAATAATAATAATGGCAACGCCTGCAATGGTGGCTTATAACTATCTGCACAATGAGTTCTCAAAAACGAATGAAAGTGCGAGCTCATTAACAGTTAATTTACGTTTGCGGTGACCTCTCAAATCTTGCCCAGTCACAAGTTCTCCATATACGCCATAGAACAGCAGCAATTTGAAAGCACCGTCTTCACTAGAGCAACGCTAAACGAAGTACACCACCCAAACGGCAAACTTCCTCGGACATTCGACATAACGCAAAGGTTCCAGGTGAGGAAGAGCCACTAGGAAGGCCATAGCAACTCGGATGGAGTTGTTTTCGATTGCCCAATGAGCATATTCTCGTGTTTTCCCAGCCTCAGTTTCTCAGAATAAATAGAAGCGTAAATAATTTACACACGCCCGCCCTTGTTCTATTCCGTACGCATCCAAACCTTAATCAGGTTACCGCGCTACGTCAAACTATAGAAACAAAACAAACATATCTGGTCCGCGGAGGTTTCCTTTAACGAGACTGTACAGTAATTACGTAAGATAAATTATTCCAGAGTTGAAACCTTCACCTAATAAAAAAAAGGTTAATTTGAAGATTTACCATTCACGACTTTTTTACGGATTTAGACGCAGTCAGAAGGGTGTGTGTATGTATGCACTCGCGTGAACACCTCCAATAACAAGCCGCTGCTGACAAATCGAGTTTAGCACGCTACGCGAAACTACCATTAAGGATATCATTTCTATAGCAATTAGTATGTGCGGACGCTCGAGGCGCGAAAACGTCGCCGCCGCCGTTGTCCTGCTGTCCCTCTCGACGGCGCATGCGCGGCTAGCGCGCGCGGTTGGTTATAGGACCTTGAGAGACGCGGGGTGCGTTTGGCTGCAACAACGACATCAGCGAAGTCAACGCACCGTCAACGCAACGCTAAATCGCCTTAAAGTCCCTAGATTTTAAAGCAGAAAATGTCTAGGAACTTTAAATCGCCTCTGTGCGGAGGCAGCGCTCTGCCTTCCGATGCTGGCTTGAGCGTTGTGCACGCACACTATAGCGATCCTGCTGAGATGCTGCGTCTATGCACTGCTCCGAGCAGAAAGCGCGGTAAACGTTATGTAATATTTCACTTGGTGTTGACTGACGCCGATGGCAATTCCCGTCGGTCCCGTCTCGACCACCGCTGAGGTGCGACACCTGTATCGCCACTGGTGGCGCCCTCATCCCGCCAGCGGTGTGAGACGCCTGCTAGCTGCCAGGGTGCTGTTCCTCCTGCGCAGCATAGTCTCGCGTGCTGCGTTGCGCCAACATATCGCACCAGCGTATAGTTAGGACATGGTCCAAGGAAGCCAAGCACAACGCTAAACCTTGCTGTCGCTGCCAATGCTTCACCCTCTGGGCGAAACTACCGAATTTGTTTTAGACGTAGAATCCCTTGTTCCTGGCGCGTTATTTATTTACGTAAACAAATAAGTGAATCTGAAGTGGCTCATATTTCTTTAAAAAAGCCGTCTAAACAGCCTCAGGAAAGCTAACATGGGCGCTCTTTTATATGCAGACGTCGGCGAGAAGAAAACACGTGAAGAAGTGCCTCGGAAACAGCACGTAAATGTTCAGCCCTGCAGCAAGCCGTTCAGTCTCGAAGCTTAGCTGGAGGCGACGACCATAAGAAAATGGCGCCTGAGATGTTCTACATGCGGGGGAAAAAGCTCATAATATAAAGGAAGGAAACAATGGCGCATCGCTGCGAGAAATGGCCGAGATCATTTCTCAGCTGTCACTACACAGACAGGTAATACGTATCGGGGCGCGTATTTCTTGTCGAATCGAAATGTAGCGCCTGCCCAATCCTTTGCATCTTTTAGGCGTTCAGGTGGTTTGTTTGTTTGTTTGCTGCTTGCATCACGGACCGCCTCTGCTCAGCCCTTCTTGGTCCTTTCTTTTTTTTTTTTTTTCTTGAACACCGAGATTTTTTTTTCGCGTTTTCTTGTCGAAAGTCTTTGTTCAGCTTCAATTGAGTTAACTGGGTGTTATGCGGCACTCTATATTAATTTTTTATGGCGAAATGCAACTATCCGTATAAATCGGCAAGAGCTACTTTAATGTACTTTGTTATCTATTTCAGTGGAAATAGACTGATTATAGATCCCCAGCAACACATACAGATCGCAAATGTATCACAAACTGAAGAGTCATTCATACATCGACGTTCCAGTTAACAATAATCTGCAGGGTGGAAAATGCAGTGCGGGTAAATGTTACCTGTAACATCAATACATTTCGCCACCGATGTTCAGAAGGTATTTCTCGAAAGTGGTGCTAAGCACATGATTAATGCTGAATGAATACGACTTCATTACTCAGTTCAGCAACTGGAACTTGTGCGGTTGAGTGATTAATTACAGTGTTAACTTGTCAGAATTTGTAAACTTTTCAAACATAACTCTTCAAGTTGTATTTCAAGTAGTGTCGGACTTATCGAGATATTCAGTAAAGGTTATGGAATTACGATATCTACCAGAAGAGCTTTTGAATGAGTATGTTCGCGTTAAGAGAGACAGAGGAAATGTAGGGAGGTTAACCAGAGGCGAGTTTCCGGTTTGCTACCCTGCACTGGGGTGGGGGATATAAGAACTGGAAAAAGGGCAAAGTTCACATTAAAATTGACAACTCAGTATTTTAGGTGCACAACAGTTGGACAGTCCAGGCGCTTCTGGCGGGGCTGCGCAGTCTAAGCCTCATCAAATACGCATGGCGAAAACTGTTGGGGACATGCTCAGTTAAACGCCGTGTTTACTATACCGTTACCATTTATGACTTCATGAGCAATACCGCATGTATAATGATATCATCATGTCATGATGCTATGACTCGTGCTTCTAACCGCACCATCCGATTCTTCGTAAGATTTGTATTTCATAGCTAATGGCGCCAACAAGCCAACTTTAAAACAAACCTTTATGAGACGACGCGACAGAGGACAGACATGCTTTCGTGCTTCAACTTTGCGTCATACAGTCGCCAACCAACGCTTTTCCTTCGTAACTATTATTTGCCATTGGCCATCTGCATTCGCTAGTATTCCAGCATCAAAATTCACGGATTTTCTTTTTCTTCTTACGAACAATTCTAACGTAAGAGGTTTTTGTGAATGCGGACCTAGATGAGTAATGTTGTATCACGCACAGTCTAATGCACTGTACACGATGCTTTCTTAAAATATTTAATGCGTGTTTTCCCCGCTTAAGGGTAAAACAAAAGAATTATTTTTTTCGGAGGACAGCCACCATGTAACAACGATACCAGAAATAAGTGGTCGAGCTCTTTACAAATCGTGTCATCGTGTGTAATCGAAAACTGAAAAAAAAATGCTAACCAGGTCAGAACTTTTGAAGGAAGCACTGTTTTTTTTTTTTTTTTTTTGCACTACTTGCGTGAACAGTTACGAAAACGCTGATCAAAGATACCGAGTTCAACCGGAAGGGCAGGATAAGTGCACGGTCCTGACGGTGTGTGCGTTTCCTAATATATATATATTAGGAAACGCACACATAAGGACCGTGCACTTATCCTGCACTATATATATATATATATATATATATATATATATATATATATATATATATATATATATATATATATGGAATCAGCTAGTGCATGACAAGGGTAATTAGATCGCAGGGAGAGGCCTTCGTGCTGCAGTGGACATAAACAATAGGTTGATGATGATGATATATAGGAAACGTTCTAGGCGCGTGTGACATAGCCATTTCAATTTCTTTTGGTTCTTTTTTTTTGCCCAACTTTACCTAACTTCCGTTTATGTCGTCAATACATCGAGCAACGCAATCACCGTTCCTTACACTTACCAATGTGAGCGACGCTTCTTTCTGATTCGGCGTTTTCCTCTCTCCCCGTCCAATATAGCACGTCCCCGCGGGCCTTTAGGGGTAAATAAATGATGATGATGATAAAAGAGCGTGTGCGCGAATGCCAGCCGCACCTCCTCCGCGCGCGGCAGAAATGTGGCCGCGGAGGGGAAGGCCGCCTCCGTATATATAGAAGCGCGTCGTGAAGAGAGAGGGAGGCCGTTTCCTCGTCCCACCAGGTTAGCGGCGGGCGGACAAGCGCCCAGCCGGAGGATGGGCGACGAGGAGGCGCCATCATTGGCACCATTATCGGCGCTCGCCGATCGAGAGGTTTGAGCCGCCGATGGGCCAGAGCCGAGAGAGGAGCGGGCGCGTTCGCTCGCCGAGATGATCGCGGAGAAGCGGCCGTTATATTTAGGCCCCCCTCGGCTGCACGCCCTCGCCTGCCGGACGGCCGCCACGGCTGCGGCCGCACTTTGAAGGCAGCTCGGACCCTCCTGCGTCCGGCCCTGCGGCCGGCGAGTGTGGAGGAGGGGGTCTACGGCCAATCGATGGCTGCCCCGGTGTCCGCTTTCCAGCCGGTGGTCGACGGTGCGCGCGCGCTTCACCTCCGACGAGATGGACAGCCGCCGAGGAGCAGGTATACGGAGGGAGAAGGGAATCACCTTGTGCGAGAAGGCCATCGACGTCAATGAAGAACTCCGACGGGTCCCAATACGCCTGATACCTTTGCCGCCTTGATTTGTTGTTTTCCTTTTGATCTGTTATCTATCTTTCTTCTTTACTTCCAATTTTGCCACCTTCCATTTCTGTGTTTGTCCTGTCCTTCCTGAACTGCCACCGGCGGGCATTGTGCCCCTGCCGTTGGCAGTTCCCTGCTGGCCACTTGCTTTGTTTTAAAGCTTTAGCTTTTTCCTAGCTTGTTGCTCAGTTTCTGCGCCGTTGGCACCGTTGACAGTGTTACGTGGGCCGATCCGGAAGATAGTGCAGTCTAATGCTCCCATGGGTATGCGCTGGTGGGTGGTGTGTCGTCAGGCCTCTGGGTAGGCCCATTGTTTTCTCGCCGTTGTCGTCACGCCATCGTCGTCATCCGATTCTCGTCATGCTGTATTCGGCTACTATTTAATAATAATAATAATAATAATAATAATAATAATAATAATAATAATAATAATAATAATAATAATAATAATAATAATAATAATAATAATAATAATTTTGTTTCGTTCAAGCACGGATCGTCGAAAGTGATTGCTGAACGATCACAGGAAGCTCGGGTAAGGCAATGCATGATGCGTGTACACCTGTGTGCAGCGGTCCACTGCGCAAATGCATAAAAGACAATGACAGAACACATTGGTCACATGACCGTTCTGAAGGTTTTGTTAACTTAGGACTGCTAAACACATTTTCATTACAGCGCGTTCAAACAAGTGGGCGAATCAGACGAATAACTCTTTTTGCCTTATTTTGTACGCGTGGTCCGTGTGACTTTAACGCCAGCGTTGACAACGAGGGAAAAAGTGGCACAATTACTCCTGACGCCGAGCTCGTTCATTTTGAACACAGGTGTGTATTGTGGTTCAGAATACTGGAAACTGTATTTTAACTTTCTGGAATGATGTCACATATTTAAATAAATTTGTTTTGAACTTGTGGTAATGTTGAAGCGTTGATGAACTGGAAGTTTGCCTTCCAGTTCATTCCAGTTCCAGAAAAGCTTCGAAGGTTTCTCCATCAATTCACTTTCAAGAGACGCAATTCTTTGTTGAAAAGAACGAGTGATGGCTTGCTGAGGCATGTGTCGTTCGTTCTTTCAGTTGAAACACGGGCTTCGGAAGGCTACTCTCGAGACGGGTCAAGCCGCCTTTGAGAACGACGGCAGAGCGAGAGTGACGCTGATCGAGTTAACGACGTATCAAGCACAACCCAAGTGCCCGAATGCAGCTTTCAAGATAAAGGATCGCGTATTAGTAGCTAGATTTACAATAAAAAGCTAATATAATACTAATACTGTCAACGGAACAGACGGGAGCGTGCGCAAGGATTCGTTCGATTCAGTGCGAATAAGCAGCTCGCCTGGTTTCCGAAGCTTCAATTAAACGCCTTGACTTGGACACTGACAACAGCGCTTTGTTTCGTAACTGCGGTTCTGTAATGTGTTCGCCCCGAAAGAGGACGCAAGCAAAAAGTTTGGTAGATTGACGAAGTCTGTTCCAAGTTCACGTGACAAGAGGTCCAGCTCTACACTCGCAGCTCATGTGTCTAAAAGGGGAGAGATCGATCTGCTTCGTCTAGGACAGTTAAATTAATTCGAAATATCTTAACCGATATTATGGGTTCGCAGAGGACTCGCTCGGAAAGTGAGTGAATCAGTGATAAATCTGCCCAAATGTTCGCCTCGCAAGGGAATACACGTCAATATCATTCCCCCGTAGAGCCATTCGATCAAGACGGAAGGACGAATGACAGCTCCGTATTTTCGCAGGCCATTCTGTGAAAGCAGGCAGACTGCCAAGCGACAGCTGAATTTGGGCTGGCCTATTGCTTTGTACTTATTGAAAACAGCGAGGCCGTTTCGCAGCTATATTTTTTTCTTTTTCAAGAACACAGATGCTAACGGCAGTATGCTCATGACAAAATAAAAGAAAATAAAAAATAGAAAAAGTAAATTATTACGCGTAGAGCACGTCCTTCCGTGATGCCACGTCAACGGCGTAATTGCTAGCTGTCTTTCTACCAAAAGCTACCAAATGGCGTGGTATCAATAAAATAAGGCGCTTTACCAAAGCATAACTTTCCTTCGCGTACGCCGTACGTACTAAGGTAAGTCTTTGAATGTCAAGGCTACCAGTGGCCGACGCATGAAGGAATAAAAAGTAAATGGCAACGCTTACTTCACTCGACGTAATGCGAAGTAGTGGCGAGACTAGATGTGACGGCTTTGTTTCCCGCCGCACGACGCACGGCAGGCGTTCCGAGTTGCCGTGATTACAGAGCAGCTTCATGAATTCTGACAATCTCGCGTGCGCAATATGTGCGCGTCCTCTGAACATTGGGATGGCAATGCAGGCCGTCTCTAACTATAACAGGATCCCCGCGATGCTCGGTTTACGCATGCTCCGGGACTGCGGGCGAGCCGAGGGCGAGAGTAGAAACTCCGTGCCATCTGCGCACATTTCATAAATGAGGAGCGCGAAATGAAAGATTGCTTCCTTCCGTGACGAGATCCTCCGCGATGCCGCGCGAAGCGCAATGAGAGAGAAAGAAATAGACGACAAAACGGGGAGCGCGCAGCGAAAAAGCGGTTGAATCTGGCGAAAAGCAGCGCCATTGGGCCAAAGCGGGGAGCAAAGGGGAAAACGAGCGGCGTCGGCGACGTGTGGGGGGGTAGGGAGTGCTATACGACGACGATGAGGACGACCAAAGTGAGGAGAAGGGGGAGGCGAGGGGGGGGGGGAGCAAATGCGGCTCGCAATAGCGCTCCAACACGCCAGCAGTCGGACGGCCAGAACGGCCTTCGTCAGCAAAGGAGGAAACAGAGTGCGCGGAGGTTGCATCGCGCTGCGAGCGAGCACCAACCGAGCGACCAACCAACCGACGGAGGCCGCGGGCGCGCGCGTTGCAGGTCTGTAGAAATGAGAAATCGGCCGGCCGCGCCAGCTCGCTCGCCCGAAATGCGCCGAAATGTGCGCGCACAAGGCCCACGCCTCTGCTGTGTCTCGTACACCGCACCTCCTCCGCCTCGTCGCGCAGCCGTCGAGGCTCCAGATGAAATAATCATCTCGCTCCTCCGTCAAATGCCTCTCCTCCCCCGCGTGCAGCGAGGTTCATTTCGTTACCGGCAACTTTCCCGCCCTGTCGGCGTTTCTCTCTCCGGCACCTCCCGTCACCGGCCCTGTTTCATTTCTTTCCGCTACAGACTCGACGTGCGTTTTATACACTTGCTTTCGTTCTTTCCCTCGACGAGCGCTTCGTTGCTGGTTCAATTTAATCCTCCACGTGCCCTCAAAGACGAGCTGCGTCTAATGCTCTCGACGCGGTAGGATTACCCTAGTGACAAAGCTGTGAGAGCTGCGACGCACAAAGACGTGACCGAAAAGGGGCAGACAACACTTCTTAGTCGGAATTCAGCGCTGTCTCTCAGTACGTTTGGGCAACTATAAACATGCGTGATAACACCGCGTAGAAAGAGATAACATGAAGCTGGCCCATGTCGCTGTGCCCTGCAGATTTAACATGCATCACCTAATAAGTCGGACCTACGCCTTTGTCTGTAACCACCATGAACCAACGATGCACTGTTCGTGCAATGGACGATGACCACTGGTCATCTGAAGATTATTACTCAGAAAGCAATTGATAGGAAGCTTGAACTTCCGTTTTGGTATTGCCGTTGTAAGAATTGTAAGATCCTAAAGCAAGTGGCGTCATTCTGCACTTCCACGACTATCATCATACTTATCGCCGGCATCGTCATAAGGATGGTTACTTCTAGGCTCCTCAAGGTGCGTTACTCGACTCGGTGGGCAACGAAAGCTTCATTTTAAAACACTAATCGAAGAAACGCATGCGTACCCCCAAACACGCACGCACACACAAAAAATAAAAGCGAGAGAGAGAGCGGCCAGCTTTGCTGTCGCCAGTATATTTGTCACTCATTTTTGTTGTCGAAAACTAACGAATTTACGCAATCACTGTTTCTGGGAGACACCGTTCTTGTTTCTTTAATTTACGTGATGTATTACAGGGTGTTTCATAACACAAGTGCTGATGAACGCGTTGTGAAACTTGTTAAGGTTTAGCCGGAGTAGTTGGCGCTCACTGCAAAATAATTTACACCCTCATACCCAAAAATGGTGTGAAGGTGCGAGTTATACACCGACTTACACCTTTTTGCACTTTTTAAGGGCGTAAATCATTTTACAATCTAGGGGGAAGAATATCGGCGGTTATTTTACATGCGCTTGTTTTTCTTGCGGTTGCCGTGAACTTATTCGCTTATTTTTCTGCAGAGTACCGAGGTAAAGCAGGCCTGCTCAGGTCGTCGCCTTCTTCGAGTCCTGAAAGTAAGTTGCCTATCAGACCGAAAATTCGTCGCCTGTTCAGTATGCAGGACACGTGCGGCGCCATTTTGCGCGCTAGCAAATGGCTCCAACATTTCTCACGCACGCGCATTTGGGGTCTAACTCGTGACGCTTTCTACAGCTTCACTACTATCTCGGCGCAATGTAATGTTAAAAGAGGCGAGAGAATATAGCGTGGCGAGTACAATTCCCACGTTGTTCGTGATGTATAGACCATTTGTTGAAGATCACTTTTAAGTGGCACGCAAGTACTCTTCCAGTTGTAGAATGAGGTTTCTTATTATTAATGCGGTAACGCTGAAATTGCTTTCACTGCAACGATTCCTTGAAGAAAAATACAAAGACATTATTCGCAAAAATTGTATGAAAGAAAACACGATCGCTTTTAGCTGTCATGCGTGACCGTTGTTGAAAACTGAGAAAACGAATATTAACGTTGTCACTGATTGTCGTTTTCCAATACGATTGTAGTGGAGGAGGCTCCAACACGCGGAAGGCGGCTTCTGCTTTCTTTGACAATCCTAATAACTGTCCTACCAGTCAGGCGCGCTTTGGTTTGTGACTTGTTATCATTCAGAAATTTTCGTCAGTACACCACGTACACCCGGCCACAAAATATTACGGACCATGAAATCTGAGAAAAAGCTGAATATCTCCGCAGCCTCACAACGCAGCCAGGTATTTGCATATCGGGCATCCACTAGAATCTGCTAACAACATTGCCGTATACAGTTTTACTGGCTACTGCGACAGGCTGCTCGGGAATTGAACGTTTTCCGAGATATCGTGGTCCGTAAACCTTTGTGGCCGGGTGTACGTGGAGCTTGCGAGAAAGTGATCATGCTTGTCGAAGCAGGTTAAGAATCAGGCATGAAAGTCATGACATCACTCTCGGGTCATCTCTCTCGCCTCAAGGGCTGATGCTACAAATATTATGCACACATTCGATAAGTCAATCAACTAGACGTCCCACGTGCAGTTGGCTGTCGAGCCGGGAGTAGATTAGGCGCTCGTCACCTGCACTTCTTCAGCGCGTCGTTTTTCTTTATTTGTGATTCTTTCCGCTATACGCAGAGGAGCAGGCCAGACACACTTCTCCCATCCTACCCTCCTGCCTTTATCTCATTAAATATATACCTCTCTCTGGTCTGAACGAACAGTGATTCCGCAACGAAAACGTGCCCATTAAGAAGGCACTGGGTGGTACGTTTTGCAATCTCCGCGCCGGGTCGTTGCTCGTTCTGGCGCCGTTGACTTAATACAAGCTATAGTGCGGATGGTCATACAAGTACTCCTGCTTGGAGGAGAGCTCTGCGGCCGAGGTCGCAATGTACGCATTGCGAAAACGTTATACCGGGCGAAGCGGGCAAGAATAAGTTCAACGTGCTGCACCCTGCACTTCGAAAGAGGAAAGAGCGCGGACACTTTAAACGGGCAGAGCGAACAGTCGAGATGATGTGGTGACTATAGAAAGTGGGAGGCGGAGGAGGTGATGGGCGCCCGTTTACGCCCCGTCAAGCGGTTCTCCCGTTGAGCCCGCCGGCGGAGTGTAGGGAAACTCGGAGGATGTGTGTGTGTATAACGGTACGGCGCGCGCGGCCCAGTGGCTTCACGCAGAGGAGGCGGTCGGCCCAGTAGCGTCGCAGGCTGGCCGGTCGGCAGTTCACGAGCGGAACCGGAAGGCAATTTCCCCTCGTCGAAGGCGCGCCGGAAACGGCCGTGGGACGCGCACTTCCGGCCAGCGTCGTCGTCGTCGTCATCGCCGATGTGCCGCCGTCGTCGGGGGTTCATCCGACTGCTCTCTCTGCGCCGACCCGCCTCCTTCTCCACGGCTGAGAGGGCTCGGCGTGCCAAATTTACGAGCTTGCGGCACCGAAGGCCCGAGAAGCCGCCCAGCGAACGCCGGTTCTGTTTCTCGGGCTTCGAGAAAAGATCTCGGTGAAAAGAAGGAAAGAAAGGAAAAAAAAAAAAACACCTTCATCGAGAGCCGCTCTCGAAGATCCGTCGAGACGGAGGAGCTCTCATTCTCGAGCCAAGAAGCTTCTCTTCGCGCCGATCGCCGACGAGGTGCCACAGACACCTTGGCCAAGAGGCTTTCCTCGAGCACTTCTTCCTTTTTTTTTCTCTCTCTCTCTCC
The DNA here is from genome assembly GCF_013339745.2 of Dermacentor silvarum. Taxonomy (NCBI): domain Eukaryota; kingdom Metazoa; phylum Arthropoda; class Arachnida; order Ixodida; family Ixodidae; genus Dermacentor; species Dermacentor silvarum. The sequence goes on along the minus strand of NC_051164.1, from coordinate 110,950,509 downwards.
ACGTCGGCTGCCAAAGAGAGAAGCAGAGAAGCGGAGCCAAGCCGTATCGCTTATAGGAGCCGTTGTCTTATGGAAGAAATTTGGACCCGTCGTGTCGCTATCGATTTTCGCACCTTCTGGTGCTCCTTTTCTGCTTTTGTTCTTTCTCACTAGCTTCGCGAGCGCCTGAAGCATTAGAAGACGGCACTGCACTCATGTGTGCCTTAATAATGTAGCGCACAGATGCCTTTTCCCGGGGTTTGTCTCTGCTTACTATGTTCGGTTTCATGTATAAAAAAAATAGTATCGCTGCACATTTTTGTTTTTTAATAGGATATCTCGGAGGAGATTCTAACTAGTCAACGCAGGGCGCAAAGGACTTCATTTATTTCTAATAGATTTACGTAAGAGAAGTAATCAGCGCGTTAAAAACGAGGGACAAACATAGAACTGACATGTCTCTTCTACCTTTATCCCTTGTTTTTTACGTGCTGAATGACTGACTGGCCTGACGCGGTGGCTTTGCCATTCTTCTTGCGAGTGCCAGACCGTGCGCTTGATTTGCTGACACGGCGGCCGCGTTCAGAGGGGAGAAAGAAGCGGAGAAAAAGAGAAAAAAAAATTACAAAAAACCCCGTAAAGCTCGTGCTCTTATATTCAGGAGCAAGTTAAAGAATTACACGCTGCAATAACCAATCTGGATTCCACCAAAACGGCGTCCCTCACGACCCACTGTGTTGCGTTGTAACGTGAAACCTCAATTCTTCATCATTACTGTAGTAGTTACTAGTACTAGTTGTAAGCGAGGTGAATTAGGAAAACCGAGGGGCTCGCTTTTTTTTTTTTTTTTTTTTAGTAACAACCTCATAGAGCCGAGTGATACACAGGGGAAATCAACTCTCCTTTTTTACTTACATGCAAAAGTAAGGGTGAAAGGAAGGAAATGAAACTGGAAGAACTGACAAAATGCAACCGGTAGCAGCCGAATTCAAACCTTAGGCATTACGTCTGCGATGCTCTGCCAATTGAGCCGCAATGACAGTGGTAGCAGTAAAGAACAAGTTACCAATTGTCTATCCTGAATATACGAATAAAAGTACAGCGCGAGGAAGACAACACGGACAGGAGGAGACTCACACGGCGCCACTCCTGTCCGTCATGAATCACCAACATGCACAACGCCCCACAATTCGCTCCTGAATAGTCTTCTCAGGCAGTTTGAAATAGCCGAATAGAAGTTCTCAGCAAAATTTCGCGGCCCTGCATTCAATAATTCGGTCGAGTACATAGGTCACGTGGCACAACAACAATGAATTGTATCTGTCCACGCAGGCTGTGTACGAGCTACAGGTCTCAATGAGACCTTGTGAATGGTGTGTACGTGCGTATTCTTGGGTGTATGTACCGTGTGTGTGTGTTTGTGTGGTCACGATGCATATCATCTCATACCTTGGATTAGTATACCAGTTCCTCAGCCTGATAAATGTCTCTCTATATGAGCACAAAAAAACAATGCTAGAAACCTTTAGCGCATGCATTCAACGCTTAAAACAATGGTAAAATGACAAGCTAGTCCGTGTCTTAAGAGAACTAAAAGAAAGCTGTACTTGAATGAAACCAGCTACGATGAACGGTGTGTGTCATCACTTCAATTGCTACAATTGATGTACTGTAAGTGGCCCTCTAATCTCGGCGATTTCGTAACATGCCATACATGCCGCACATTTTAGTGAAAGCACTGCATATTTGAGGAAATCGGCCTAGTCACATATCGTGCTTCGGCACATAGAGGTCATGCCTGGATGTGCCGATTTCCAGGAAATATTGTCCAAAGCTTTTCGTTCTCTAAGATATTGAATCAAGTGTGTCGGTGCTACTTCTTTTTCGCTTCTTGCTCGAATAACTCAAATGAAACACACGGCATATCTAACGACGGAGAAAACCAAAAGATTTGATTCTGTCCTTTTTTTTTTTCTAACCTTGTCTCTAGCATGTCACCCTGAGGAAACAAACAAAAGTCCCGCTGACCTTGGCATGCAAATTGCGGCCCGACAAACCGCACTTTAATGCGATATAATGACTCTTCCTCGACGGGCGATCACTTGCAACCTAGTTCAGGCGAAGCGGCAGTGATTACACATCTTTTTTTTCTTGACCCAGCGACCCAGCCAACGCACGGGAGGCCGCTACTCCGTTCTTCGCATTTCTCTTATAAAACCGAGCGGCCGCGTTCTTCACAGTCGACCATCGCTCACAGGGAGCGGCTGCGCGCCATTTCGAAGCGAGACCGGGCTGTCGCCGTCTCACTCGAACGGGCCCCGCAGTGCGACAGAGTCAATTGCCAGCGGACAGTGGCGGCAGGGTCGTTTTATGGGCGCGCTGCCTTCAGTGGGCCTCCTCCTGGCCAGGCGGGGTGGGTTGCCCCCACCCCCCGTCCGCGACGCTGCAGTGAAAACGCGATACAAAGACAAACGGCTCGCCCCATCTCCCAGCCGTGCACGCTGCAGCGAAGCGCCGTCGCTCGGATCAACTATTATGGATGGCCACCGGATCACACATTCCTCTTCGCTCCCCTTCTGCCTTCTTTGTGCTCTGTTGCATTTTTTTTCTCCTACTACATTCGGAAGAGATGGCTTCGTGAATTTCCAAGAGCTTCACCGCGGGGTTCCGCGCTGGTTTGATGCGCTTTTTGTTTTTTAGTTTCTTTATATTTCTCCGTCTCCGTCAGACTTGACGAACAACGGCATTTCGCTTCCAAGAAGGCGCCTCGCCCTCCATTCTGTCGATGGGAGAAAAAAGTAAGGGGTTAGTCCCGAAACAAATGGTGTCGTTCCAAAGTACCTGCTCTTCATTTCGAGTCTGAACGCTCTCTTTTCGCCATAAATGGCTTCCGGTGTGAAAATCGAAAGAAAATAAAGGAAGCCAAACCGGCGTGTCTAGGCCCATTAATTCAGGTTTTTTTTTCTTTTTTTTTTTGTCGCTTACTGCAGCTTCCATTGCATAATAGTGATGGTCAGCCAGACATGCTTCAACAAAAAGTGTTTATATGTTTCTTTATTGTGCGTTATGAATGTTTTATTACTGTGAAATACAGTGTTTTTTTTTTTCTCTACCCGAGTCCGCTGTAATACACAGTGGTGCGTTCTCTCAATGTATCTTCGAATGAGAGTTTGGTAATGTGCGCGTTTATGAATGTCCTTCATTAGTAAGTTTTCTTTTCTCTCTTATTCTTGACAAGTTCAGCTGAGGAACATTTTGATGGTTTAGCATGTATCTACGCATTTCTTGTGCGCAGATGACATCAAAATTTGACGTCGGAAAATTAGGCCCATTGAAAAGCATAATGCATTTATGCTTACATTTCCCATTCAGGCCTGCTGGCTGAATAACAGCATTTACACTACTGTCTTTTTCAGGCGCGCGTAGCTTATACGCCTGATATTATGATCGGGAAAGTACTAATAGCAGTAATGAAAAATATGTGTGCTGTTCTATTACTGCGAATAGCATTCTTAAGGTACTTCACGCATTTGAAGTATCCGATATTGATCTATGTCCGGATCTATTCATATTAATCATCATCCACTTTTCATATTAATCATCATACCATATTAAACATATCATCAATTACACACCCTTCTTAAGAAAAATTGCTAATCACATTAGCATTGCCAATTTCTCCATGGATGGATGAGCCACCAATTTGTTTATCAGGTGGCGTAAATGAATATTCCCTTCCAGACAACCGTAGAAGCCGCCGTTGCCTGGCAAAGTGTGTCTGGAGAAGTACGTACAGTCAGGATCAAAGGTTTACGGGATTCAGTGTTCGAGAAAAAGCGGAATATTTTTTTGACCCTGGGCACAGCAGCCTTGATTTCAAATGTGCTACGCGTACGCGATCAACATAGTATTGTACTGTTATAACGGCTTCAAGGTAAAACTGGGCTGATATTCGACTTTCTCGCATAAACCGCATTCCCTGACCTCCTGACCCTATCTGTAAGTGCCAAGCTCGTTATGAAGCTGTAGACGCATGCAACCATCGCGAATACGCTTTACTAAAGTGTTGTGATGCGACGCACAGTTTTTCACAAAGGGCTGATAGATACGCCCTCAACCGCGAGTGTAGTGCCGCTTTTCTAAATATGTCCCGTGCCAATATAAACTATTGTGTATCGTTGCGGTGAGCCATTGTATAATTACCACTTTCAGAGTAAGATGTTTTTCAGTGTTCCGTATGGCAATAGCTGGTGCACAATTTAAGCGGACATTCGGTTCCCGACTATTTCTGGAACCTGCTTACGCCAACAGGTGTTCTAGAGTTCGCTCTTTACTCTTCCCGTTTTTCACTCTCTTAATTCTAGACGACAAACGAACTCGATATTTTTCCGGGTACATTGAGGTACGGAAAAAGCGTGGCCTCCAAGGCTCTAGCTCTGCAGTAACAACAGAGCGCCACAATCACGGGGGCTACACGAAACTGTTGCACGTGGAAACCTTTATTGCAGTATCATTATGTTGAGCAGGTCCTATTGAAAACAAAATTATCGCATATCGCTGCCTGACTTCTTCTACTGCCATCTTAGCTCGCGACGGCGCAATGCACAGTCCGAACCGGTCCGAACTATCTTTTCTTTTCTCCTCCTTCCGCGGGACATTTGTCATTGAATCACTCGCCGTTGTAGCTCACTGGTTATAGTCTTGCGCAGCTAAGCGTGATGTCGCGGGTTTTACCCCCCCCCCCCCCCAAAAAAAAAAAAAACGGTTATCCGGTTATTCGATTCACCGGTTATTCGGTTGCTTATTCGGTTAATAGTATCCGGATGTTCGGATAGCCGAATATTTGTTCTTCTGTACTAGTGCCGAAGCTACCTCTCTTTCTCTCTTGTATTGTAATTATTTTTGCAACTGCTCGTGCAAATCCGATATCTGCTCTCGTTAACCTCATTACCTTTCCTTTTCTAAACACCAAATATTCGTGTCTGAATATTTGAATGTCCGGCTCACCGGTTATTTAAACCGGATATCACTAATATCCGTTTCTGGAAATCCGGATAACCCGTTTTCGAGACCGGTTTCATTTCCCTCCGGTTAAACCGGATAGCCGGTTTGACGGGTATTTGCAAGCACTAGTCAGAATGAATCCGGAGTCCCCCAATACCGCGTGCCTCATAATCCAATCTTGGTTTTCGCATGTAAAACTTTATGACAAAGAAAAGGAGCAACACAAGGACGAGCGCTTTATAACGCAATTATTTTTTTTAATTGTCATTGCATTGTGCAATATATACTCTGCACCCTTCCTCACGCGCGCAGCGGTCTTTCGGGCGTTTTTGCGTTACTCGTGTGTTATGCATGACACCATGAGACTTCCCTAATTTAGTAAAACGGCGTCAACAGGAGGCGATTGCTTCTAACTTCATGCGCCAGGATTTCCACTGTGTTTCACCGCCGGGTATGGCTCAACATTTCCAGAAGTTCAGTTAGTATTGATTATTACCGGGCCTGGTGGCGAAGTGGCATTGGCGTTGCGCTGCTAAGCCCGAGGGTGCGGGATCGAATCTCGGCCGCGGCGGCCGCATTTAAATGGGGGCCGAAATTCAAAAACCCCCGTGTACCGTGCATTGGGTGCACGTTAAAGAACCCCAGGTGGTCAAAATTAATCCGGAGACCCTGATTACTACGTACCTCACAATCATATCCTAATTTTAGCACGCGAAACCCCAGATTCGAGATATATTTTTTAAGTACTGCCTACCACATATGCGGGTGCTTAGCGCGCCGAAGCTGCGTGTCTTTACAGAACGCAGGACCAACGCGCGCGAAGACGATTCGGTCTCAAACGAAATATGAAAATGCAAATGAAAGGAACGTCAGGTCAGTCCGATGCGCCAGATACGCCGTTGCCTGAATTGGAGCGAGACAAGCACAAGCGAAAGCAATCGCAAAGGACTTCCGATTACGATCGCAAAGTTCAATATATAAAGCAACCGCTCGCAAAGTGGTCGGCGCTGATTGCGTACGGTACGTATGCTTTGCGCGGTGCGCTGGCGCCTGCGCAGAACACCTGCAGTTATTAATATGCGCTATGCTAAGACATTCTATGAGCTGGACATTTGCAAACGATTGTGAGGCTCTGCACGCTGACCAACAGTACGCCTTTTCGTCTATGATTACGCGGCGAGCTCGACCAGCCCGCACACAGACGCAAGTCTGTTCGGACAGCGCCAGAAACGAGCCGTAACTCACAGATTTCGTTAGCATGCAAGCGCTGCTGCTGCGGCATCGCTATAAACTTCAAGAGCCACCATATTTCTCCGATAAGCGATGATGATGAATGAATCGTTAAATAAAGGGCGGAGCATCGGAGAAGGCTCCCCCGTCAACGTTGGCTCCCCCCGATGGTTTGTTAATGAGAAACCGTTTCGTGGACGGGCAGTTTTCGCAGCGCTTGACTAATTATCCAGCCAAGACGTGACCCGAAATCGCAACGGAATGTCCCGGTCGATAAATTTTTGATAGTCGCAGGGACGGGTCGTGGGCGTGGCATCCGTCGTTGCCTGCCTCGCATAACCTTTCTTTAAACTCATTCCCGGTGAAACTTGTCATTCATAACTTTTGATGCCTTGATCACCGCTGCTACCGAGGCGTGCGCTGAGTGCGGGAGAAGCATGTGATCATATCTGCGCGAGCTCGCTGTCTTTTTCTTTTTTTTTTTTTTGCTTCAGTCGATGGTAGGCTCCTGCGTTTGCTTAACGCCGTGCTTGTACCATGACTTGACTGCTGCGAAATACAGTGGTCGCTACTGGAGAAGTTTAGCCCCTGCACTCGCGTGAGAGTTCTGTCTCCTAGTTGTAGCGAGGACAGAGAAGATCGCTCGCAATCGCGATAGCGCGCCGCTTTGGCCAAAAATCCTTTAACAGAGGAAATTATTTTAGAATGCCGATATCACAAGTAATCGCAGCGGCGAGCGACGAGGACACTGTTGCAGTCTTTAAGGACCCGCTCCCATGTGTAGGGTAGCAAACCGGTTGTGCTGAACTGGTTAACCTCCCTTCCTTTCCTTCTCCACTTTTTCCTTCCTTAAGGACAACGAACTTCGACAAGTGGCTGTAGCCTGAACTGGTGCTTATAGTGCTACAAGTGCTACTGTGCTGTGCGTTGATAGTATGCGGTGACAGTGACCAACTGTGATTGTGTATCGGTGTCTCCTTTCTTTCGCTTAATGCGAATAGCATTCTTGCCATTGTCAGACCCGTTTTCTTTCGGGCCGTCTAACAATCCCACCAAGAATGTGGGCCGATGTTGAAGGTAGTGAAGTCTACAAATGTGGGTCAATCCCGATGGTTGTGCCGTCTAAAATTTGGGCGGTTCACGTGGGTATGTGCCGCTCGTCAATGAACCCCTGTGACAAGAACTTTGATCACTGCGTATGTGCCTCTGGGTATGCGCCGACCTCACGGTGGTGCCAGCAGAAGGCACAGCGCGTCCGGAGGGAAGTGCAGGAGATGATCCCGGTTAGCTGTACATGACATGTTTCGGCTATTCGCATAGTTGGACCGTTATCGTAGATTAATTCTGTCCAAAATGTTTTAAATTTGTCGTTCGGATATTAGCCTGTTTGTGATAGCGCAGGTCTGGATACGCTGCTATTAAAAAAGTGTGGTTCTATTTATGAAGAATGAATAGTTGATAAAATTTTCACCTCCCGGAATGGACTTGTTAGGTGATTACTGTGAAATGTAGTCACAACAAACGACCAAGAGCTCTTGGTCGAGAGTGTACTCATGTACGTATACTAAAGAAAAAGTGAGACAGAAGATTATTTCTCTGCGCTTCTAAAATAGTTAAGAACATACTGTTCCAAATGGAAGTAGCGCTCTGCATGACCTACCCTTATCAAATTCAGAGAAATCCAATTATAAAGTATTCATCCGCCTGAAGAAGCGGCGAGCTGGTGCATGCCTGAAATGTTCCTGCGCTGAGATGGATCGTCTCCCAAAATAAGCGCCCTCTTGCGAGATATCTCGCTGACGTATAAGGCTATTTGGTGAACTACAGCATGCCGGCTACTGCCGATCACCATTCCAGGCACAATGCTCTTGTTATGCGAGCGAGTGAAGTGAGCTGGTCGGGTGCGTTAACGAGGTAAAAATAGCTACCCGAGCGGAATCTCTGCCCCTGTTAGACTGTCGCATGTCTTCATCGATTGCACGCACGGCCATTTGTCCTGAGCCGGTGTATTACCTTCCCATCCTGTCCTACTGGTTCGTGGGACCTTTTTTGGGTTTTAACAATGACCCGTATGACCCGGACAATCATTAGTGTTCTCCTTTCTTTCGGTCATTAGGCGGGATCATTTGGCATAGAACTCTGAGCTCGCAACGCAATCTCGGGGATTCTCTTTTTTTTTTTACCCGGAAGTGGACCTCTTTACGAAGACTATCCATCCATGTCGTACAATCCATGCAACGATAGTTCACTTGCCGTATTGTTGCACTACGTAATGGAAAGAGCCTGTCGAAGAATATCTGCGTTCCTGTCTAGCAATTGAACAGAGCATCCGCTACTGCACTGATGAATAATTATTAGGCTACATCAAAAGAAGTTCAGGGTATGCAAGCTGTTAGATGGGAGAATATTGAGAGGGAGTAGATTAGAGAAGAAATTTTTTTTTAATTTGCAGATCCGACGCACTATAGGAATCTATGCCATGCGAAGCATACTGCAGTCACCTGGCTGGTCCAGCATTGTGGTTCCGCAAAACGATTCCATATGGACCAACTTGTTCTTGCAAATTCATTAGTTGTGGGTGTGGGTCGCGAGCATACGTGTGTGTGACGAGAGAAGTGCGACGACAACCACGCTGTAGACGATCGTATCACGCCAGTGGTATGAGTTCTACACCGGCCGTTCGACCCGAGCCTATGGCATGGTAATTGTTGGGTTCTGCATAGTTAGTAGACGAGTGTACGCGAGATAAGGATGGATTATGACGTCATCAGCAAGTACGTCTTATACAATACTACGTACATATGACTATTTCATGTGGTGTATGTTAAAACGACACCGGCACTTGCGCTTTGGTGAAGAAATGTTAAAGATTGATTAACTTGTTCCGGTCATGAAGTCTGTACAACGTCGCACAGTTTTTACATAGCGTAAGCTGCTACAAGGAAATACTGGGCAAAATTGGCCGGTCCCGGAAATAGTGAAGCCTAACACGGCGCTTCATAGCGAGACCTCTCACAAGGAAAGAAGACAACAAAGTGGCAAGGGGTGCACGCGCCGCGTGTGTGAAAGAGCTGACGGGCTTTGAAACGAAGGAAACATTCGTGTGATCGTGGCCTCATGCTAGTACGGTGAACCTTTAGCTGTTGTTCGCTGAATACATGTTATGAGTATTTCGACATGTGAAAATAAAGTTACAATCTGGGAATCTACTCCGGTGCATACGTCTGCACTTTCTGCACTTCGAGAAAACGGGACACAGATTCGCAAGAATATTCGCGAGCAGGTCTACCATCAATATCTTCATTGTGCACAGTCGTCCGAGTATGCCATATGCTTGTTCAGGTCCAGGAGCATAACAAGATAAAAGGAACGCCATTATCGTTGTCAACCGGTATGTAAAGAATTCCATGCGGACTGCTATTGCCCTATTGTTTTGAGTTTGTAAGCTATGCTACACGCTAGGCAATAAATAAAAGAATGATCCTGACTCAGGTTAGAGCACCCGGCTGCTGTTCGATTCCCACAGCGTTCAACCATTTTTTTAAATTATTTTTCTTAAAGCAAGGTGAAGCAGGAACCTACCTACCTACCGCGAAATGAGGTAGGTACCGCAAATAAGAATGAGGCAAACAATGCTTCGCATTAAAAGCTGCTGTATCAACGCAGCTAATTTCTTTTTTCTTTCTTTTTTTTTCAATCTCGACAGTTATACATGTAATAACTAGCCTTCGTCGACAGGCTTGGTGAGTACATCAATTTTTCTGGATATTTCGTAGTTCGTTATATATATATATATATATATATATATATATATATATATATATATATATATAATTGCTGACCGCTTTGATATGGTGAATGCAACCTCTTGCTTACAATGAGAACACTCAAGTGTTCGGCTTCTTCTATCGTTTGTATGTCTTGCAGACAAAGCACGCTTTACAGGGGGAACACGTACTAGCACGTGAAGGGAGTAATCGCGCGCGCAGTTTGTCAAGGGAAAATAGCTAAGACTGGGAGGACGTACGTGCCACTTCGTTCAAGTGGCCGAAGATGGCTCCTCGTGGCACACGCAGCTCCCAATGGCTGCTAGAGAACAGCGTGCGAGACATTGTCCGAGTGAATTCTCATTTTCGACGTAACGATCAATTCAAGAGTGCATGACAGAACATCGCACAGAGTTCATGGGGGCATATGTCACGGTATTTCTGGTGAACGACATAACAGCCGGGAAACAAAGTCGAACAGAACGCTCATGAAGGCACGCAGACGTGATTTATCAAAATCGGCTTGTAGGTCATACTTTGGTACAGAGGAGTTGTCTCTCGCATAGCGACAATAACGCTCGTTCACGGTTAATTTAAGCTTTCAGACCCTCGTTTATAAGGTTTGTAATAACCCTGCTGAGCCAATTCTGTCCGATCTAGGTTAGCGGGTCAAGAAACATGACAGAACGCGATCATTGACTATCTTCGTCTCAAGATAGAAGTTAGATATGAATTTATCTTGCCGCTGACGACATTGTTCCAGGGTTGGCCTACGTGCTACGCTGGGCAGATTTCACCTCATCAGAGGTGCGCGCACTTCTTTCTCTTGCACAAGTACAGTAACTTGAACCCTTGTCACATGACTGCAAGGCAAAGATGGCATGACGGTGGCGTCGTAACGGAAAGAACTGTTGGACAGGCATAGCGCAACAAATGCGGTTTCGAGTTCTTGAGTTTTGTCGCGGCAAATGAACGAAGAACTGTACTTCGGTTCCGTGTTGTTACCTTTCTGCGTATTGCAGACCTGTATGTATGCGTATATCACCGCATGTTTCTCTTTCGCTGTGCGATGCGGTGTACCGGCGGCATTTATTGACGACAATCTTTTTTAATTTCCCGTCATTGAAAAGCATGCCAGAGGCTGCATCCGCGAAGATACGCCTGCACTGCCAGATAGTGGTTTTAGAGAATGTTTACAAGGAAAACTCGACACTGTTCTAAATACGGATGAAAAGTGGTTTACGAGCGTGAAACCGCGCTCTTACACGAGTATCTTGACGGTTGTTCCTAGACGAACAACTAATAGGTCGTTTTCGTTTACTCCGCCAGAAAATTTGCGTGCTTGCTCTTCGTCAAAGCCGTACAATCGTTCCTTTGCCCCATATAACGGTGACGGCCCACAACCTTCAAAGGAAAAGTGCGCAGGACGGCGCGAAGTACATCAGCGAAAGAAAATAAATTAAAAATTATATTCTTGGGTTCTACGTGGCAAAAACATATGATTATGAGGCACGCCGTAGTGGGGGACACCGGATTAATTTTGATCACCTGAAGTTCTTTAACGTGCATCCAAAACACGGTACATGGGCGTTTCTGCATTTCGCCCCCATCGAAATGCGGCCGCGGCGGCCGGGATTTGATACCGTGACCTCGTGCTTAGCAGCGCAACGCCCTAGCCATTAAACAACCATGGCAGGTAGGAATAAAGAAAAAAGTTGTCGCAGTTTCACCTAAAAGGCGAAGCATCAATTGCGATAGCCAATTTGTAGAGAGCTATACAGAATAATGATATTAGCTTTATCATCTGTATAAACTTGGACATGCAGCAGCACCGGCAACACGCAGAACTGTTGTCGACGCCGTCGGCGTTTTGCCCGCGTTCGCTCAAAATGCGTGCGGCGTTGGTGACTGTTGCCGGAGCCTCTGATATAAATAGGCACTTGGTGCCGCAGCTAAACGTCGCCTCCCTTCCCTCCCCTCCACCACGGCCTCTCGCGCGTCGGAAGAAGGCGCGTTTGCTCTACATATCTCGTGATTGTAAAGGAGGAAAGAGACGCCTACTTCTGCAGCCCTTAAGGGAGCACAAAGCAGAACGCGCGTTTGTTCTCCTCCGTGCGTTCACTCCCCGTGAAAGCGCGCGCCCCTCGCGCCCTTTCACTCGCACATACAGCGTTCGGCGCGCGGCGACGATTTCATCTCCATTGACGTCATACGGAACCTCACGGCGACAGCGACGACGACGGCGACGCCGACGGCAGAAATCTGCTTTTGAGTGTCCATATAATTGCTATTGCAATAAAAAACTGTCAGCCCTTCCACAGGGGTGAAGGTGGAAGACCAGCGAAGCTGTACTACAGTGGGAATTATGTATTTCTAACTATGCCTATTAGGATGTGATGGTGTAATTGGTTATTTGAACTATTAAAGAATGAGAAATATATATGATCTGGTGGTTTTCATTTATTTAGTGACCACAAGTACCATGGCCTTATGGTCGCTACGGTACACCACCATAGGGTGTACGGCAAAGGTTGGCACGCTCTTCAAAAACACGTCACCAACGCTGCGCGGGTTCGGTGCGAACGCGGGCAAAACGCCGCCGCCGTCGACAACAGTTGTGCGCGTTGTTTGTGTGGCCGCACACAACCGCTGTCAAAACGCTGGATACATGACGAATGGCTAAACGCCGTTGTCGACACTGTAAGGGAGAGAGGCGGGCGAGATCCCAGAGAAAGTCGGCGGCAGAGGCTGGCAGGGCTGCGCGCATGCGCCGCAGTGGGAGAGCGGGAACGCAGACGCACAGTCTAGGGTGCCTCGATGCCCTCCTCGCCCACCACTCCACTTCCACTGGGAAGTCGCGTTTGCTCTCCGCCGTGCGTTCGCTCCCCGCGAAAGCGCGCGTCCCTCTCCCTCACGTGCTTTCACTCGCACATAAGTCGTGTTTGCTCTCCGCCGTGCGTTCGCTCCCCGCGAAAGCGCGCGTCCCTCTCCCTCACGTGCTTTCACTCGCACATAAGTCGTGTTTGCTCTCCGCCGTGCTCCTGCGGGGAGCCGGAGCCGGAGACGATCGAACATCTCCTGCTGGCCTGCCCGGCGTACCTCCAGCAGCGGGGCCCACTCCTGCAGGAGTTCCGCCGCCTGGGCCTCCCCTCTGGCAAGGAGGAAGATCTCCTCTTCCCCGGCCGACACCACCTTTCTGCACTTCGAGGCGTCGTGGAGTTCCTTGACTCGTCAGGGCTCTCCGCACGCCTCTAAGGACATTTCTACAAGCGGGAAGGCCTCACGGCCTCCCACCCCACCCCGGGCCTGACAGGCCTGGCACAACACCCCTGCAGACTCTGCAGCACACCAAGGCCTTCCATCTCGGCCTGATACGTGCCGCCTATGCCTGCCGGTTTTGCTTCGCCCAGCCGTGGCGACTCCACTCTATCCCTTCTTTCGCTCCCACTTACCCCTCCCCGTTGGCGCTGAGCCGTGCTCCCTCAAGGGCTGCAGAAGATAGCGCCAACCTTTCCCTTTCCCTCAAGAACCACTTATCATCCGCCGTGCGTTCGCTCCCCGTGAAAGCGCGCGTCCCTCGCTCTCGCTCGCTTTCACTCGCACATACAGCATACGGCCAATGAAAGTTTCTTTTTTCTATAGCCGGACGCGACGATCGAAAGGTGAGCCCTTAACAGGTTCGCTGTAAAAAGAAAAAAGAAAGCGAGACTCAAACGCGGTAAGGTCGGTGGACTTGATTATGGTCCTCAAATGACTGAGGTGCAGAGGCACCGACTAATAGGTCGTTTTCATCTACTCCGCCCGGAATTTCCTGTGCTTGCCCTTAGTCAAAGCCGTAGAATCGTTTCTTTGCGCCATATAATGGTGACGGCCCTTATACGGCACACCATATATTGTTTTGGAATAAAAATGGTCTAAATTTATGGTGTTAATCTCCCTCATATTCCGCATATTTCGCGTTACATATTTGGCGAACGAGGCTGGCTTCCACATTTTCACAGTGCTGTAGATGTGCGATCTCGCCTTATAAAGCCAGTCATGGCATGCGACGAACATACCGGATATTCTGTACCGGGAAACATCAGCATCGTCAGAGATGATAATTCTCGCGTAGAGATAATCGACATTTATGCGCATTTGTGATTACAGACACGCCTCACTGACTAAATTTCAACTCCAGCTGAAGCTGTTTTCTCATGTACAACATCCCGCATTTTCAGCTATATCGCGCGAGAACACTATAATATGGTCGTGCGTCGTTCTGTAGGGAACATTGCATTAAACGACTCTTGCACAGGAGAGTGCTTAGTGCACTTGAGAGTACTTCTGCCGGTCTCGCTGATTATCGCCGCTTAAAGGCGGTAAAACGACGCGTGATGAACGCTCGCGCGATATAGCTAGAAATGCGGGAGGCTATGCATATGTTGTACATCCCTTCTCTACCTCCTTGGCTTTCTTTATTCATTTCGTCCTCCCCTGCGTGGGGTTGCAAACCAGATTTTGGGTTCTGTTATCCTTCCAGCCTTGCCCCGTTCTTTGACCCTCTCAACAAAAGAAAATTTGGAAGTTTATTCTCTGCAATCTTAATGTTTTGGAATAAAAATGGTCTAAATTTATGGCGTTACACACCTGACTAGTGCGTGCTACAAAAACGACAGTACCGATATTTTCAGGTAAGCTTCGTTATACGCAAGGGTTAGCATATGACTACTGCGGAGTTGCCAAGCTCAAGCCAGGGTATGGAAGCCTGGTTTGAGCTTGCGCGAACAGCTCAGTCGGCGTTTGCTGCCGAGATTAAAAGGACCATTTCTTTAGGACGATGTGCTGTCGGTCCCGCAAGCGTGCCAGTCGCGGAAACGCCTTGCCTCACGCACGAGCGTAGCCCCGGAGTAGCTCCAGGTTGGCCAGGAAAAGGGGGCAGGACCTAGCTCGTAAACACTTCGGTAGGAAGCATCGATAGTTGCCAGCCCTCGGAGAAAACGGAAGTTTAGGCGGAAGCTTTTTGAGCTGCGCTGACCTCCGTTAGAAGCGGCGTCGTCAGCGCACCGCGGTGAACGTTTAGTACGAGCGCGGCTCACTTAGGCGCCGGAAACGGGGGCCCGCTTCGGTCCTTGGCCGCAAGAAGCGCTCGCGTTTCGCGACGCCACAAAGTGGCCCCGGTCTCGTTCCTTAGAAGCGTGCAGCACTGCGTATGTTAGAAGTACCACCAGAGACAGCATTCGCACAATGTTTAAGCACAAGTTCTGTCACCATGCATATATTTCGTCATCCCCATGTATGTGGACCCTTTACTGTTGCCCCATAACTGAAGATTACTGGTTTACAACCTCAAACATGCTATATTGTCTACAGTAAAAAAATTATTCGTACAGTTGACGTAGGAATTATTCCATTCTCACGTATCGTGTACACCTTCGGTCATTCTGCTGTATGGTTCGCGCTTGGAAACAGTTCGTGATGAGCCAGGCAGCTTGCGTTTTGTAACTCTGTTCTGCCCAGAATTATCTGCTGTCGACAGCTTGCGGCCTTGCCTACCTCGGCTCTTCCAATGCTGTTCGAGTTTCCCAATGATTCAAACAATTAATATTTAACCAAAAGTAATGGTTCATTCTGACACCTGCATCTATTACATGGACCTCGCAAGAAGCTAAGATAAACCTACTCACCTAAATAAAAGCAATCACGGCACCGTAAATATCCAGCAGATTGATATGAGCATACGGTAACTTAAAGCGTCTCACCTTCGGGTCTCCCGAAAACGCAGTACATCATAATGGAGACTAAGCGCGCATCCGAAAAGCACAACACTCTCACGTCACCGTTCATGGCGCAGTCTGCAGCACAGCTTTCTCAGAAAGAATGACCCCCGTATTCTTAAACGATCCTCGACTCAAAGATCTTCATCCACTCCATTGAGTTGAGCACAGCGACTCCCTTCGACTGATAAAGACACCACATTTCTCAAAAACCGCCGTGGATGATGACCACGTCTGACGAATGGTGGCGCTAGAATCTACTTTCTTGAGTCTAGGTGGAATTTAGAGTGCCCGAACGTTCTGGAATACAGGGGTGAGTATCGCTATACCACTTCACACCTTTGGTTGGTCATGCACGACTCACGTATTGAGGTTTTTGAGCTGCTGTGAATCATTACCGCTAGTTATTGGGCTTGGCCAGCGCACTGACTTCATCTACATGGTATTCTTTCATGAAGTGTTTATGCTGCGCACGAGGTAGCAGGATCGAATCCCGGCCACGGCGCCCGCATTTCGATGAGGGCGAAATGCGAAAACACCCGTGTGCTTAGATTTAGGTGCACGTAAAAGAATCCCAGGTGGTCTAAATTATACCGGAGTCCTCCATTACGGCTTGCCTCATAATCAGATCGTGGTTTTGGACGTAAAACCCCATAATTTAATTGTAATGAAGTGTTTGCATACCCTTTTTATCATTATTTTTTGAAATACGTGCTCTCGTTGGCTGAGACGTCAGCTTCCACTATAATGCGTGGTTTTAACCAGATCAACTATGCACAAAAGAAGGGTTGGCATAAACAAATTCGTCGATTCACGCCACCAGGCCATTTGCGCCAGGACAAAGTTTAAAAGAAGGAAAAAATGTACCGTTCGACTAAAGCATCAGAACACAATAGTTTGGCTGCGTCCGCTTTTGCGTGCTGTTGTTTCCCCTCCGTGGGTCTTGATCTACTGGCGTGCTTTGAATCAACCTTTGCCCGACAAGAGCACAACGCGCTTCGATGTTTCCGGTGCGTGATCGTTAGTAATGGGCCGGACCGAGGTTCATGCACGTTGCGAAGTGTGCTATCGACATGTTCGCGCACGTGTCTGCTCTTTTATGTAAGCGCGTGAGGCAAACAGGCTACAACGGGAGTCATGAACACGCCGCCTACGCACTGCATCCGGCCTCCGACGCAGTTGCTGGCGCAGTGTTCACCGCTCAGTGAACTTGTCAACTTTCGTCACTGAAGTGGATGGTATGCTGACATAAATATCATAAAATTGGAAAGACAAAATCGAGAGGCAGAGAAATCATTTTCAATAAAAGCTACAGAGCCTTTCTTTTCTCTCCTCATCCGCCGCGATAGCTTAGTGGCTGTCGCGTTTCGCCGCTAAGCTCGAGGTGGCAGGTTCGCTCCCAGCCACGGCAGCCGAACTTCGATGGGGCGAAATGCAACAACGCTCGTGTAGTTAGATTTAGGTACACGATAAGGAACCCCAGGTAATCAAAATTAATCCGGAGTCCCCCTCGTAATTAGAACGCGCTTTTGACACGTTAATGCCCCACAATTTTTCTTTCTACATTTTCTGGTTGCGTGCCTGTATTTAGGCTTCCCTTCAGTTTCGGACGTGTGACAAGTCGAGGGACGAAATTGTCGCTCCTGCAAGCAGAGTTGGACTTGAGGCTTATATCCATACGAGCGTAGCCCGTTAACCCTCTCGGCGTCAGAACCCTGTGATACATGTCCCATTTGCAGTACGAACTTAAACCTTGAATTCGTTCCTAATTAGAATGGTGGAGAGTGCCAATTGCAAAACAAGCGGCGTAGAAGAAACTTTAAAACACCTCCTCCGTGACTGCTCATCATATGAAGATGATACAAAGATGATATATCATACGAAGACGATCTTAAGGCACTTAGATGACTAGCCTTTTACAGAAGAGAAGATCCTTGGACTGTCATTGCACGTGCGTCTGCGACGGGCAACGCCACAAAAGCGCTGCTGAGCCCCTTAAGATGCATCAGCCTATACGACCACCTGTAACGAACTGCACGATGAACGGTTCACTCCATGCGTGTCCGTGCACGCTACGAACTTCTCTCTTTCTTCTCATCTTTCAGCCTCCCTGCCTTTCAGCATCCATGCCTTTCTCTTATCACTTCTCTCTCTCTCTTTCTCTCCGAATCGAACGCAGAACTTTGCCAGAAGAGGTTTTAGAATAGCAAGAAATCGATAGTGCAGTCTTTCAGATCGAAGAAGGACGTTCTTGCCCGGGCACAGGTGCGACTAAATGGCGAGCGCTTCTGTTTTTACGTATGTTCACGTGAGCTCTTGCCGAACGGCCCGCAGGTCCGCGGCCACACGAACGTTCTGTAACAAGATGCGCGTTTATTGCACCATGCGCGATCATCGTACATGTTCTTGTTTGTAGAGAGAAAGGATAAATATTTAGAAGTCGATTTTGATTTGTAATTATATCTCGGAGGGTACCTCTGCGATGAACAAGATCGAACTTACGGGAAATTTATATACCGCTCTTGAAACTTGCCCAAGATGCGCCGGCTGTCAAGATAAAATATTTATACTGGTTCACCCTGCATTGCGATAAGGGCGCCGTCGGAACTGTTATGTGCCATAGCCTCGATGCCTGGAGCGAACGAGAAGTTGCAGCAGCGATTTACTGTGATACGCTCAAGAATGCTCCACGTACATTTGCTAAAGATAGTTCATGACGTCAAATTATTGAGCAGTAAAGCAGCGCGTATCAAACCTTGAAAATGCACAGTTTCTCTGATTAACGGCAGCACGCTTCGTTGCAACATTAAATAATCTATGATAGTAAGTAATAAACAATATTTTTATTACCTTAATGCCCTGGGCCACCAGCCATTTTACGACCTCGATGCATCAAAATTCTTGCGGGCAGAATTCTGCCGACTCCCGAACGCCTGATTTTGAATAAGCCGTTCCTTTGTTTTTTTTTTTTCAGTGAAAGCGCCGTGCATATAAAGGCATCGTAAAGTGGGGCTGAAGTTTTTGTTCCCTGGCCGTAGCACGCCCGTAATTCTCGCAGGCGTCACAAGCACCTCGGATACGGATTCTTTGTTGCACTGCGCACACATTAGGAGGCGCTCGGGTCGGGCGCCGCTCACGCTTCAACCCCCAAGAAGGACGTACGAGACGGGGTCAGCGGGCCGGCAACGTCGTGGCATGTCGGGCCCGCGTCCATATTGAGCGAAGACGCAGCGTCCGGAAACAAAGCCGACGCTGCGCGACTACACGTGCAGATGCTGTTTACGGATTCCCTGCAACAACTGATTTTGATGAGCAGCGCGGAACTATTCATCAGGCTAATTAAAACATGACGCTGTCTTTAATTAAAACGGGTCTCGCTCCTGTCCCCCTCCCCCTTGCTTCTCCGCACCTCGCTTCGGCAGGCAATCTCTCATATTGCTGCAAGGTCGCCGCCGCGAGTAAGCGCGCCTATCCAAAAAAAAAAAAGAAAGGGGGGGGGGGGGGGACAAAAGACGCAAGAGTGAGATGGCTGGCGGTTTCATTAATCACGCTAATGTGGCTGTCATCCGGGTTGTTCGGCGGCGGTGGCGCTGCGCGCGTGCGGGCCGACACTTGACCGCTGTCGCGGCAGCTTCGTGATTTTGCGGAGGAGATGAGCGGCAGACCGCCGTGCGCTGCGTGGTGAGCGCGCGCGACGTGCAAAAGTGACAAAGCGGATAAACGTTGTCGCAACAGCCGGCCGACATTTGAAACACGTGGCCCGCGTGGTGATTGTGCAAGCCTGCTCCGTATAGATGACACAGCGTCGACGTTGCATGCATCTCCCACGAAGGAATGGCGAAACTCTGTAGACAGCATCGATTACGCACGGTTGCGTTTCGTGTACGTTTGCTCTGTCATTGCTTTACCCACCACGGTCCGCCTTGAGAAGCGCACTAAACATAAGTGGCTTGGATAAGCATAAAGAGTGTTTTTAGCGTAGTCTGTGTCACCCCCCGCCCCACATCCCTCTCTCGTTCGTAGCACACAACTCACTCCAACACACAGCGCAGGAAACTGCCGACATCTACGGAGATATATGCATGACCGATGAAAACATGGCTGAAAATTTGTCAAGTTGATGGTTGCGTAGTGTGACGGCACAGGGAACGCAGATGAAAGAAATCAGACAGGCGCATGCGCACTTCCAACTACGAGTTGGCACACGCGTACCTGCCTTTCGCCCTCCCGTGTCCCCTGTTACGTCATCGATGACATAGAGTCACGGAACTTCAGAACGGGGGAATCACGGCGCAAAAACAACACGTCTCAAGTTTGCAGACAGGATTCGAATAAAATAGTGTCGCCACAATAAAAACGAGTCAAACAACAACCACTTTCTTTCGTTTAGTCAGGACCCACGTCATGTCGTCACACGGCCCCATCTCCGTGTCACCGATGTACCAGACGTTGAGAAACGAAGCTAGCGTAACACTGTCCTCGCGGTGACCGAGTTGTATTCGACCACCCTTGCCCGCACGCAGTGAAACACTTCACGTTGCAGCATCTTTGTCCGTTGCCTAACGCCATTCTAGCGAAACCACGTTGCCTGTTTTACTCCTACCACTCGCTGTCGAGTGAAGCTTTTGCCACGATATTTTTTTTTCTAGATGCATCACGAGTGCAGAACAGTCGAGGACAATTCTCAAACAGCACCTACTGTGCCCAAGCGCAATGCCACGCCGCTTAAGAACTCTTCGAAGGGTAAATGCCGGATAACCGCGTGATTTACGTGCATTAAATGTTTAAAATGATTAAAACTCTCTAATATTTCTATACTTAATTTTCTTCTTGTGAATTTGGTGCGTCTCCCGCATTCGCAGTTTTTTTAATGCCGCTGCCTTTCTAGCCAGAAGCGTCACGTTGTCTTTTCCCCTGTGCTTTCCGTGTTCCCCTCAGTCTAGCAAAACTTTCCGTTTCGCATAATTCGCGTAAACTAAAAGCTCGCAATCTAACCGTTTCACGCCGTACTTGTATCTGATACTCTAACAATAAATTTCCATTAGTTGTCTTTTATTGCTGCCAAACCAGCGCTGTCAAGCGCGCTCTGTCCAGCTTTGCCACCCCTTGACGTGCCGCACGGAGGGTAATAAATAAATATTTAACCGCATAAGGGACGTAGCTGTAGATAAAATGCTCAACTGCCGTCAATATCACTTCGTCTGGTGCCTTGCCTTGTACTTAGTTGAAGTAATGTACGTCGCGTGTGTACGCGCACGCGTCAAAGCCGCCTCAGTGCACAGAACCATCGGCACCTGTCCCTCAGCTCTCCTTAACGCGGGGCACATTGAGATTCCGCCGGTGTCTGAGCAGCAGAAGGGAATGCGCGAGCAAGGAGAAAGGCCACCGCGTCAACCGGGGTGCCGCCGCTGACAAGCCCGTCTTTTTAGAGAGTGATTGTGTGCGCGCGGCGTCACGCCAGGTCCGCCGATTGGTCCCTTACGTGCCCTGCAAGCGTCTACTCCGCTGGCCTGGCCGACCGACCGGGGGTGCCTTCGCTCGAACGGGCCCGGGCGCACAAAAGTAAAGCGTTTTAAAGCTTAGTGAAAAACGAGCGTTCAGCAGGGCGCCCGGGGTGCGCCTCTTTCCCACCAATTCACACACACACACACACGCAGTGCTGGGAAACGTGCCCTGGCCTCCTCGAGTGCGGCATGAGCGGAGAAGGCGACAGAGGTGGCAGACGACAGCCCTGAAACCTTCGGAAGGCTGCACGCCGAAGGTTCGTGCAAGCATTGATTCGGACTCCAAAAAGGAAAGTCAACAGGGAAAGGCAGTTACGAAAGGGCCGTCGCTGCATCGACCGACCTGCCCTGTAAAGCGGCCTTGCTGCACGCCAGGGGCGCCGCCCCGGGAAAGGATGCCGGGCCAGCGAGCGCTTTGGGACGCTGACGAACGAGAGACCTGGGTTCGAGCTCGGCTTTAAGGCCGTATAGGCGCGGCCACGTCTACCGAGAGGCAGTAAAAAAAAAGAAAGAAAGAGAAAAAAGAAAAGAACGGAGCTCGGCCCCTCAGCATCGCAGAAAGACGGCGGCCCGATTGTTCTTGCTGGAAAAGAAGGTTGCGACGGGAAGGCTTAGCTTGGCGTACGGACTTATCTTGGCGTACCTTCCTACAGACAGTTTGCTTCGGAGAGTGATTGTCGCGTGGCCCACGCCGTCGCTGGCTTGTAGCACCGTTCACCGGCGAAGGTCTAAAACACTGACGCAGTTAGGAACACGCCAACAAAGCACTGCCCTGTACACGATTTTTCCACCTTTTATAATAATTTCAGATGATACACGTGACAAAGAAACACCAGTCAAGCGGAGAGGCCGAGTGTTCTATATGGTACTGCGGCCGGCTTTTAAGTGCGCTGCCAGAACGCTTCCAACCATTAAGTTTAAGGCTCGGAAGTAGGCGGTAGGAGAAAGCTGGGTTGGAATAAAAAAGGAAACAAAAAGAAAAAAGTGACGAGACCCAATGGAAGATGCTCTTGAAGAAAAGGAGTTCGAGAAGCAATGGATATATAATTGAGTCAAATGGGGAAATCTTCGGCTCGTTTGAAGCCGCGACACTATATAAAAATGGGGCACAGCTATTCGAATAAAGATGAACTAGTGCTTCGTAATGTTCCGGAACCAAGACAGTCCAACACATTTTGGTCGACTGCACGCGCATTCCAGTGATGAGATGTCGTTGCCTGGAGACTTTTCTCCGACGACGAGGCTTAACTTTGTCCGAAGTCCTAATTCTATTACTCGGGACGTCGTCAGCTGGCTTCCCATTAAAAAGATATTAGCCGGGCGGTTCTTTATTTTCTCGTTGGGCCTTAGTGGCTATAGACTATTAAAGTCATCGCCTGCAAGAGGTCCAAATGTCTTGGAATCCTTTCTTACGAGTTGCAATAAAAAAGAGCTAGCTTGGTTGATCTTCCAATGTGGAATGCGTATACTGCGTCGGAAAGAAGAAATCCACGTCAGTGTTTTACAGCCGCATTTTTTATGCTTTCCATTTGGTACGAAATATTTTTCCTTTCTCGCTGGCCATCTCGAGACTTAAATCGTGAAAGATAAGAACGCCAAGCGTGCCTTGGATAAAGCATCTCAGTTTGACGTAGCTTTTGGTATTGTGCAACTTCCTAATTGACACGTCGCAAATTAACACAACAATTGAAAGCTCGGCTAATCATTTTTACTCAACTACTTGATATCAACTAAAATATTACTCGCGGTTTCTGGACTCGACTGTGAACAATGAGTGCTTGGTTTTGTTCACACTGAATTAGTATATTCGTATCTTTATGCTTAGTGCGTGATAGTTGGGACACCACGTGTGCGTAGTGGAGGACACGCTGATGAACAAGAAATAAAAATGTAGTTCGTAGTTAAACATTGTATCGTCCACTGCGTATATACAGTATGTCTGCTGATTCCTGCGAAGTATGAGTGAGAAGCACTCACAACTTTACCTCACATTTAAGCTGCGCACGTACAGTTCAATGCGCTACGCCTATAGCATGGAGATGAAGGGAGAAAGTGGTGTCCAGATTAGCATTACTACTGTAATGCACTTAGATGCGTCAACTGTCTGCAATACCGCGCGTTTCGTAGCCGATGTTAACTTAGACATCTCAGCGACCTTCCAGTGAAAAAAAAATGTGAATAGCAGCTGTTCGTCGCTTTTATGCTGGCGGTCGCCATAGCTGCTCCTATCAAGCTGACTCGGGTGAAATGTTTGTAGGCCGCAAGTGCGCAAGAACTGCTTTCATTATTCAAATGGACAATATTTTCACTAGTAAAAGTGATATCTTTCTTTTGCGTTTCTCTATCAAGACTGAAACGTTACACGCCTGCGCTAGACTGCAACTCGACGAAGAGCACACAACAGGCGTTTCAGTTTGCAGTTTCCTTCGTGAGCCTGTAAGCAACCATCCCCATAATATTTTAAGTGTAGCGAGTGTTCCGCTCTTACGCTATTTACCTCTAGCCAAATAAAGCGCCTGTTTCTCGGTAGCCATCTATATTTTTAAAGAAGTCGCAGTTTCGCCCGAAAGGCGAAGCATCGATTGCGATACCAAATTATTAGACAGCTATACGAAGAAAGGGTAGTAGATTTATCAGCCGTATAAACTTGTAAACATAGGCATACTAACTTAATTAGCAAGCATGTTGTCACGCGCGCACAAGCAAACATGAACACATCTCACTCGATGACCGCGGAAACTCTCTGTCAAAACGCTGGACTGAGCAAGCGCGGCTGCAGCAGCGAGCGAGTTGACCTTCGTGATGCGTCTCGCATCAACGCGAACTAAGCCGCGAAAACACAGCCCACGGCGGACTGTCTCCACGTCACAGATGGCTCTCAAGATGCAGCGGCCGCCTGGGCCGCCCGTAGTAGAACCCCCCCCCCCCCCCCCCGGAGCGTTGCGCACGACGAAAGACGGAGCGCTTCCTTCTCGCTTTCCTTCCTTGCGTGTGCGAGATTGAGCCGCGATCGCCGGCTCACCCTCGCACGCTTTCACTCGTAAATACAGCATACGGCGACGAATTTATCACCCTTGGACTTTATACGGAACCTCACGGCAACGGCGACGGCAGAAATGCGCCTGGAGTGTCCATATAATTGCTATCGCAATAAAATAAAATGTGTGTGTTTTGGAGTCTGTTCATTTTTACTATACTTGCGATAAGTACTAAAACACAAACGGCAAACACGCGCGCACACAAATGGAACGCGCGCGTTACGCTCTAATGATTTATGCATAGTAAAGATGAACAGTATAACTAACTGAAGCCATTCGTGGGATTTTGTGCGATGTCCTTGTGAAAATGCCAGAATGCGCTAACGTCAGTGAAAAACGAGAAAGCGTATAAGCGCTTCATGGGCACTTCATCTTCAAAGCACATTGCCAAACACACTGCCTGGGCCAAATCTTTAATGCTGCATAAGCAGACGCTACAGCTTACAGCAGGCATGCTGAGCTAACTATCAACTGTCTCATTTCGTTTTTTTTTTTTTTGCCAAACCGTATTTTTTTTATTTTTTGCGAGAGTTAAATATGTTTGTGTTTTCTTTTTCCTCTAACAAACAGTGGAAGCATATGAAAACGTAACAATATATCGCGTACTAACTAAAGCTCGGCGATCGCAATAGGCTACCACGAGCACAGGCGCGCTTTCTACGCAAACGAAAAAAAAAAAAAGGTTCTAATTTCCCGTAAACATTTAGTGCACGCTTGACTTGCGTTAAAAAATGATAATCGGTCAGGGGAATGTTTTATCTTACAAACGTGTTTTATTTCACGCTCAGCCAGAGGTCGCAATGAAGTGGCCTCCTCGAGTATACCTAGCACAGAAAGGAAAGACTGCGTGGTCGCCGAATAAGCGTTTCCTCTCTTCAAGCATAATGAACTTCTTTTAGGTATTCTAATATGTGCATATTCGTATCGTGGTCGTCCAAAGAAACGGATAAGTGCGGTTTGTGGCCTTCTTGCGTTCAAATTCGCCGCTACCGTATTGCAAAACACTCAATACGACAGAATATATCAAGGTCGCAGACGTCCAAATATAGCTGGGTTTTCGTTTTCACCTTTTTATCGGCTGACAATTTTCGTCGTTTTTCGGTGAAAATCAAGAAAGTGGCGAGGCCGATATATAGCTGCCGACAAACATTTGAGTCTCAGGTATGAATTTGTCTCAACGACTATATTTCTGCGTTAGCATGAATTAAGGTTCGCCTTATAGTAAGGATTAGTTGTAAGTGTTGCACAGTATTATTGTCGCTGACTGCCTGCATTCTCAGCTAGACGTTCAAAGCTAGATCTTGCCGTCATTAAGAGAGAAAAAGGTTTCGCTGGCAGATCAATTCATAGAGAATCAATAACTGCTAGAACGGGAGCTTGAGAAGGCACGACGGTGTCTATGTCGAAGGCCACGCTGCGCGTGGTAGCCATAGAGAGACAAGACAGGTGGTTCCGACGTGCCGAGCCCCGCCATGTGAAACATATACAGACAATATCGCGCAACGCTCGCCGAATCTCGACCGTAGCGTTCCGCATATTGTCGACAACTGCGCTCGCCTCTCGATAACATGGCTTTGTGATGCGAGACAATAGCTTTTCGGTCCCAAACACGGAAACCAACTCCAGCGGAGCAGGTTCTCTGGGAAAGCGCCGCCTGACGACAGCCGTTTTCTGGCGGGCGAGGCGGAGCGCGGGACATCGCTGATTAAAAAGGAAGCAACGAAAGCATTAGGGCTTGCAACATTGTACATTCTAACATTAACGCTAACCTACAAATAGAAGGTGAACTTCAAAGTCGATATTGCGACGCTAGTAAACGCTGCACTCTTAGTTTTCTTTCTAGCCGCGTTGTTAAGGGAACAGACGTTCAATTGCAATGTTTTGTGAAACGGGTACTTTGGGCGCCTTTTGTCGCCTGGACGCCGGCGTGCTACCCACGTACGTGCACAGTGCACCAGCAATTATGACACTGTGTGCTGGCTTTCCTTTCTTTCTTTCTTTCTTTCTTTCTTTCTTTCTTTCTTTCTTTCTTTCTTTCTTCTTTCTTTCTTTCTTCTTCTTCTCTCTCTTCTTTCTTTCTTTAATTGTTTCCATTGCTAAAAATACAATGGCAGGGGCTAAGATAAAATCTGCAGCGAGGCAGCTTGAGGTGCCCTTAGCCCCCGTGTTTAACGATGTTTCTCCTTCGTTATTGCATTATACTCGATAAGAAAAAAATGTACAAAAAAAGCCTGCAAGGCCCGAAATGTTTCTACGGTAGTCAGCAATTGCCCAGTGTACGTATCCTTAGCACCGAGAATACAAAGGCGTCTCGTACCTGATCGGCTCCTGACCATCGGTGCTGCTTTCAAAGCCGTTCACGTGAAATCTATCCCGCGGTCACGGTTCCCATACTGACCCTGCAAAGAACGCTCGACAGTAATGAAGAACGTCCTGGAGACCGAGGACACGTGACGTCGCAAATGTGTATTTCACATCCCCCTGCGGTCGCTAACTACATTTAACAAAACGCACGAAAAGAAATCAAATGACAGTGGCACCCTGCTAAACTTGGCGTGCGGCTCTACGCATGCCGACACACGAATGGCATTTTTTTTTTTTTTTTTTGCTACCGCGGCATTTGTAACGTGGCAGCTTGCGAGCGTTATCATCCAATGGCTTGCATTCTACCAATTTCCTAGCGGCTATGGTGCGGAAACCGCGGCTATGGCGTTGTGTCCGTGGCTCGACTCACCGCCGCCGTGGCCGCGTTCAGGTGAAAGCGGAATACTTTTGTACCATGCTATTGGTGCACGTTAGAACCCCCAGGTAATCAAAATGGTTCCGGAATGTTTTACTACGGCGTCCCTCGTGAGTCATAATCCACTGCGTAGTTTCTAGACGTTAAACCCACGATTAATTAAAATCTACAAATCTCTATTCCGTTGTAAACTTCTACCAAGCACCGATGAGCAAGAACGATGCTTCGGAACCCTGGCACATTTTGTGCAATGTTTTAGGTGCGAAGCACCTTATGTGCTCGGGCTGTCGGCGTCTCCTGTCGTCGTCGTCACGGTAAAGCAAGCGGCTCGTGCTCGCGCTCGGCACGCGCTCGTGTCCCGCGTTCGTCGTCGTCTTCCACAGCTGGCTGCGTTGCCGCTCATCATTCCAGCGTAGAATTTCACTTCTCTTCTGTCGTCGTAATGGGGAGGCCGCGTTTACAGGGTTATGAGCCATTGCTTAAGGCAGTATGAGCCCATTAGCGGTGCATCACTACATGCTTCGCACCTCCCCAGGTTTCACGTTAGTGGAGCTGCATTTCGCTCAGTGGATCATTTGACACTTACGCATAAAATTTAATTCACCGCTCAAACCGAGCCTACGACTTAACCCGTGCTAACTGTAATAACTAATAAAAACTAAAACAGTAAGAAAGGCGTCCATAATGGCGAAATTGCTGAGGGAGCTAAAGAAAAAAAATTATGGTTTCGCTAATACTTCATGGTAAAAGACATCATCTAGTTTGTCCTAAAATAATACTAGTGACGGTTCTTGTAAATGCGTCCTTTTGGCCCACTGCAGGACTTTATGTGCTCTCTCTCTCTCTAAGATACTCAGTTTTCTGTTTTCGTTTTCCTTGTCTCTCTGTTTGCAACATTCTCGCATGTCGTTGAGTCTCAGCCAAGGCTTTAAAAAGATGGCCGAGATAGTTTGGCAACGTAGTGCGAAAGGACAATAACTTGCGCGTGCTGAAATATCCTTTTTATTATCGTTATTGTTCTTTCTGTTTTAATGTATGTATTGTTAAAATGAATTTATATTTTGTATGAAAGCGGCATGAAGTATCCGGAGGCATACTGCTTCCAACCTTAACTTAGACCACATTGAACCCTACCTACCTACCTACCTACATTGGTAAACAAAAAGGGCGCGACGCTAAAATAGGCGGCAGGAGAAAAACGAGGCAGTCTTAAGAAGTTGCCGTAGGACACTATCGAGGAACATCTTAAAGTTCAAGAAGGCGGCGAAGTCGAGAATTAGTAACTGACACGACAATGCCGAAGACTCTCGCACGAACAGCCACACCATATACAGAACGTCAGTACTGAAGCACTGACTGAACAACCCCGAATCCCCGACCCGAATATCGCGCAAGCGCGCCCGTCCGATAGGCGTGCCGTGCTCTTGGCCTCTAGTTTTCGGCGTCTATACGTGAGCGGGGCACGTCTCAGCGAAGCCGTCTTCGATTTTGCTCGACTCTCTGTAGAGAGCCGCTCGATCTTCGCCCCTGGGCACTGGCTCGTTGGCAGCGTAGCACGAGAACGCGGCGCGGTCCGCCCTGGCTTCCCTAATCCCCCGCTCACGTTCTCCTGTGACGCCCGCGCGGATCGCGCGTCGGTTTCCGCTCCTTTTCTCGGCTGGGAGAGAGCGTGCGCAAACACGGCGGTCCCCGAATGCCGGGAACCCCTCGAGGCGTCGGCGCACAGAACGCGCCGACGCCGCGGGAATAAGAGCGATCGAGCACGGGCCCGCGCCACGGATAATTGCCTCCTCCGCGCGCAGCGGGGCCTACTACGCACGCACGCCGAGCGCCAGCCACGGAGACGCGATTCTCGAGCACGGGGTCTCTCGCCGCGTAGCCTCGAGTTCCAAGAGACACGTGAGCTGAACAACTACGCAACAGTCCACGAATAGTCATCGACACTTGTTCGCAGAGCGCAAAAGTTTTGGCGAGTTCGCAGAATCGCGCGGGGGGTCGTGGCCTCGTGGCCTCAGAAGCGGCGCACCGAATGGTCGAGGTTTGTCACATTTATGAGGAACTTGAAATAGCACTCCGTCATTTCCCATTAAGTGCGATCAAGTATATCCCAGTAGCTTTAAAGCGAATAGCTTTCTGGCTCTCTCGCTCGTTTTTGTCATGGTCGCTACTTGGTGGTGGTCAGACTTTCACCGCCGATAAAAATACGCCTCTGCAAAAGGCACGTGGTCTCGCACAACCGATTTGCAGAACGTGTTCGTCGCTTATCACACCAGCGCTTTGAGGCGTCTGAAGCTTTAGATGCTGTGATGGAGACCTAACTTTTGCCTAATTTGAAAGACCGGTGTCTGATATGCACACACCGTTAGTTTCGCACAAATAAGCAATGTGCAAATGGATTTCATGGAAGCGAATGTTGCCAGCCGTGTAAAAACTTTTCCTTTATTAATTTTCGTCGACAAACGGTTTTACGCGCTTTCCTTTTTTTTTTTTGTATTATGTCAGGATGCTGCGCACTTTACGCTGCGCATAGTAAGCCTCAAAAGAAAAAAAAAAATATCGTATAACTCCGCCCACAGGAACTGACATATTCCGATTAGTAGGCATAGAAAGCTTCACTTTAAAATGCATAGTAAGTCTAAACACCAATGTGCCCAAGAATAGGTCCTGGACTATTTATCGCTTTCCTTTTCCGGCCAATCTCAGTGTACCCGACACATCGACAGCCGTTGAGACGGCCACCGTGGTGACTATGACATTATGCTACCGATCCAGCACGAGGATCGCAGGTCCGATTCCCGATCGCGGTGGATGCATTACAATAGGCGCGAATTCAAAGAAATGAAAAAAAAAAACGTTCGTGTGCCGGTTATTGGAAGCTCATTAAAGAACCCTGAGTTGGTCAAAATTAATACGGAACACCTCGTCACTACGGCGTATTTCAGTACCTATGTTGTTTTCAGGCTTGAAACCCATTCATCCAGCAAACACATTCTCGTTATTCCTACTTATCGACTACAGCCGCTGCTACAGTGAGCTCACCGATTCAAATGCGGCGTGCAGATGAATTACGTACGGCGCCTGTATACAGGCTGTTCGCGTGCGAAACACAGCCGGTGCTATGGTCGAAACGTTCCCACGCACCGCGTCTCGATTTTTTTTTTCTATGCTTAGCTTCCTCTGCTTAACGAGCGGACGCCGTCGACGAAAATAACTCGGGGGTGCTCGGCGCAATAGCAAAACCCCCGAAAGAGAGCGAGCTTTTTTTTTTTTTATCGACGCTAATGTGAAAGTAATACTCTTTCCTGCCTCGTGCGCTAGTAATCTGTTCATTGCCACATAAGTGAAGCAGTTCGCCGTAATGGCTAGCCTGTCGCCATCAAAACTAGCTACTAACAAACATTTTAAGACCCGCTTTGACGTCAACACCGATCGAGCCCCGCCACGGGCAAGAGCAATAACGGAAGAGGAGAGACGGTTCTACGCTGTTGCGTGGGGCATTCCAAGAACGGAAAGCGTCTCCCTAACGACACGTGCGCGTCCTTTCATCTCCCAGCTTCTCGTCGGAGACGGCGGGGTTCTTTAATGTCGCAGCGCTCGCCGCGCTCTTCAAGACGACCGCCCGACGAGTGCATCGAAAGCGGTGTTTTACCTGCATAGCTACGGAGAAACACCTCAAGGACCGCACCAGCTAGACGACTGCATGGATTGGCAGAAACATGTCCTTTTTGCTTGCTTCTCTCTGTCTCTCTTTGAGAAGTAATACCTTGCTGATAACAGATCATTCGCCGACTGTTGCCTTATAAGGCAACGATATACCTGTTCGGCTTTACAGAGTTAAAATCGCTAAGAACTTGCGTCCATTCGTGTCCGTCCGTGCCTAGGAAACAGAAACTTCAATGAGAGAAAGGTGGAGAGGTCGGCCTGAGTGGTGTG